>NC_089594.1:40784210-41064210 GCF_019320115.1 Miscanthus floridulus
TAATATAATATACACAAAATCATGGAGATATACCAACATAAATACAAGCAATACACCATCATGTATATAGATAGATTAGCCTAGCATAAATCCATTACATATATAGATGTCTTGTTTGCATCAACATAGGTAAATACATAAGATGTCCAAAGTCCAAATATTTAGCACCCATTTACCCAAAATAACTTCTCCAAACATTTGGCATCAACATAGCAGTCTGCTGCACCACCGGTACTAGCTAAAGGTTAGTACTAGCTCAACATCCACACCACTAAGTACTAGCTGATGGTTAGTACCAACCTAAGTGTATGCAGAGGCAAACACTTCAAAAGATGAAACAAGCAACATGCTACACAACCAATCAGTCTTCAGTGAGACTAGCACCAGCACCTGCACATGTGACTTCATTATGATAGTTTCTGGTTTCCAATGCAACTCTACTTCCACCATGGAGTCCCTCATTTGCTGCAACATCGTCGTTAGTCGATTCGGAGCCCACATGAGATGATCCAGTCACCGGCTGCATGTGAATTAAGTTCAAAATTATTAAATCTAGCAATAGTCTCCTACCTCTTGTATGGATTTTAGAAAACATGCTGAAAACAAATGTTTAAACTGAAAACAAAAGATGTTCAGCTAACAATGTGTCAAAGTTAACTTGAAACAAAATAGGTTCAAATTATCATGCCAATACCAGCTAAAGATAGAAAGAATGACAACAAACTGAACTCACAAACATCAAGCCGGGGTTTGAAATATGAATTGACAGCTTGTGCTTGTGCTCAGCTAAAGGAGCAGCTTGTATATGATTACTTTCTTCCACATGTGATGGACAGCTTGTGCTTGTGCTTAGCTAAAGGAGCAGCATGCATATGCATGGCTAGGAGTAGTTTGCATGAATGTATTGATAAAAGTAAAATTAGTACAAGCAGCAATATGGGAGCCACTAAGCCAATTACTAAGGAAATGCACATATGAAGGTTTTGATCTAAGTAAACCTGCAGAAATTAGGACATGAATGACAAGAAACTGAACTCACAAACCTAGTTGGATTAATACTATAAGTGAATCAACAGAACTTCAAACTTTTATTAAGCTGACAAGAAAAAAACAAACCACAAAGCTGACGATTACCTTTTTCAATACACAGAAATTACATAAACCACAGAAGTTAGGTTTGTCTATTCGACCTCACCAGAGTGGATGTAGCCAGCGGCGGAGGAGCTCCCTGGCCGCTGAGGTCACCACGCCCTGCATCGATCCGGGTTCCAGGCCATATGCCGCCACCAAACTTCATTACAGCATATGTGTTCAAAGCGCTATCCTTCTCGGAGCCAACTTATATCCCTACATGACCACAAAATGAATGAAGTTACAGAATAGGCTGAGAACATGCAGAGTTCGATACTGAACTTATATGAAAAGACATCCACAGTTAAATAGGCATTACAGATTACGACATTACACCTGATTTCTCCTTTCTTAAGGTGATAACATGCATAGTTAATAGAATAGCAAATCAGCAAGCTACAAAGAATACCACTTTTGTATCACTAAGCTATTGCTTGAGCAGTTTTTGGCAAAACAAAAGACATGATAAACCATGACCAAGATATAAGAAAGATATCTAAGTTTGACAGAATTAACAAGCATTCAAAATTCCTGCAAAACTGGTGTAGCGATCTATTTTTTTTTCTTCCAAATATGGCGGACGTGCATACTCTGCAGTACTAAATCTTTGCACGCCCTACTACTGCAGTAAAAAAATGAAATTTTTACTTTTCCTCCGAAATACTTCAATCCATTACTTGCTTAGGCTATTAGTCATGTCTATGTTTATACACTGTCAACATTTCATGGAAGATAGCATTGCATCACCTATTGAGCTCCAACAAGTGATGTATGTCCTCACAAATTTTGTTTATATATATGAATACAAGCAAACATTATGAATTCCTGTACTTAACTGTAAAATAAATTTTGCTGCAGTGCTTTCTAAGCCAGTTCCTTGAGATTTGTTTTCCTTTTCATATTGTATTATTTGTAAGCATATCCATGCATTAACCCCTAAAGGAAGTAGGCAGGGGCGTGTGAGTACATGTACCTGTGAGATCGAGTTTTGCCGGATGGGTGCAGCAGCGGCCATGGAATGAAGTACCGCATGCAGGGGAGGAATGGTCGAGCGTCCTCTGCCACCGCCGACTCCCGGGCTCGCGCTTGCTGCCGCTGCAGCTGCCTCCTCCTGACTGTGTCCTCTCTCACCGGATCCGACACGCCTTGGGGAACATACGGCCGGATCCATGCCTCCCTCACCGGATCCACGCTGTGAGCGCCGTAGCCTCGTCCTCCTTGGATTTGCAGGGCCGCCGCCGCCTAGATCGATGGAGGGGGCACGGCCGCACCTTGCGGGTTGCGTGATGGAACACAGAGTGTAGGCACGAGGGTTGGGAGGGCCGAGCGAGGGGAGAGGATGAGGGAGAGGGCGCGGCCTGGAGGGGGAGAGGAGACAATGGCAGCTGAGGTCGGAAAGGTGTGATTTTTGGTCTAGGGTTTTGGCAGGGAAAAGTCCTTTTTATACTTCGTGGGCGCAACGAAGGCCGTTGGATCTTCAATCGATGGTCAGCAATTATGGGCTGAACATAGTAACGGGTTCATTTGAGGTTTAGGCCCATTGCTGTCTCGTGTTACTTTTATTTTTAATTTCTAGTAAAATTCATAGTTATTGTTGTAATAAAATTTTAAACTATAAATGAATTCAAATGAAAAAAATTGTATGCCACAAAGTTTTTAAAATCATCGATTTTTACAACTTTTGTTTTGACCATTTCTCTATCCGGCATTGTTTCAACAATTAAAATATTGAATTTTAAAATATGAAAACATCAAATAATATTATGAGAAAGTAAATGATTTCAAATGAAAAAGTCGTCAAAAACAAAGTTGTAAAAACCAACGAGATATACAAATTTTGAATTTCAAAATATGAAAACTTCAAATAATATTATGAGAAAGTAAATGATTTCAAATGAAAAAGTCATCAAAAACAAAGTTGTAGAAACCAACGAGATATACAACTTTTGTTTTGATCATCTCTCCATTCGACTTTGTTTGAACAATTCAAAATTTAAATTTCAAAATATGACAACTTCAAACAATATTTTGAGATAGTAAATGATTTCACATGAAAATGTTGTAAACAATAAAGTTATAGAAGCCAACGATATCTACAACTTTTGTATTGGTGATTCCTTTATTCGACAAAGTGGTAGTATACATTGTTCACAATTAACACATCCTTCATAATATCACATAACTATGTGAGAGATCTATCAATTTGTGAACAATGTATACTACCACCTTGTTAAAATCATTTTAGTTTTTTATGTAATGATTATGTAACAAAAACATGTTAACATGCAAAAATATAGAATTTTCTGACAAAATTTATAATTATTCTAATTGTTTTATGGTAATTTAGAAATAGAAGGATGAATTATCCCTTGCAAACAAATGTTTTCCTCCAACAACTATGGGATATGGGATAGAGTGAAATATATGAGTATAAATATATTTTTTGTAAATTTTTATGGAGCCTACCCAAAGTACGCACAGTTCAATTTGGAATTACTTTCGGTAACCACGCAGAAATTTATTTAAATGATAGAAAATATGAAATAAGTTCCTAAATGTTGAGGGCATGTATTTCAATGTCGTATGCACCTCAAACTTTTCCTCATCCTTGTGCATGCCACATGTTTAGGGCGCACTAAGTTTCAGATTTTTTAGAGATGGTTTGCTATTTTCTATGGCTTAAATTAATTTCTGCGAGATGGTACGAAGTAATTAGAGGTTGAACTAAGGCTGCCCTGAAAACGATCCAAAATGGGACTAGATTTTTATACTGGGTCTCACATGGTCCAGTGAACCAATTTTGGTGGAGGTGGGTGGAAAATTATATTATTTTGATGGGGTAATTCAACCTCCTTTCTCTAGTTTAGCACAAAATAAATGGGATAATGACCAAAATTGATCAGAAAAATCTAAGATTTTGTGTGGAGCCATAATTTGGTCTGCATGCTTGCACAAAAAAATCAAGGCATTTTGATAGAGCTGGAATATACATCCGGTCGATTATCTGCACTCACGTGTTAATTAGGAATTTTCCTGACCGTTATACAATTTCCCTGTGTGTTTTTCAGATGCCGTCAAGATAATGTTAATTACCTTGACGGTTTATGCAATAACCGTAAAAAACATTCAAAACCGTCAAGGAAATATGAATTTTTCTGCCGGTTATGTGCACTCACAAGTTAATTAGGAATTTTCCTGTTGGTATTTAATTTCCCTGTGTGTATTTGTGAAACCGTCAAGATAATATTAATTACAAACCGTCAATTTTTTTTGAAACTGTTAGGGAATTTCACGTTTCCAATAGTGAATGTAATTCTACGTGCATTCTTCGTTAATGTGTCTAAAGTTTATGACACCACATAAGTATATTATGAAAATATATCTCATGACAAATCTAAAGGTACTTATTTTGTATTATAAATATTGATATTTTTAAATTTATAGTTAGTCAAACTTAAGATACTTTGATATGGTGATGTGCTAGAGTTGTATTGTTTTGTGTACGGAAGGACTATCTTTTTGCCTTACATGCTTTTTATCTTTTCCTCTTTGCCCTAAACTTTTTAAACCCCCATATGTTGTTCTTCCTTCATCTCTATGACATTTGAAGGCGCTCTAGCTGGCCTACCAACCCTAGGGCATCCCGAAGTGTGTTTGCTCCAATGGGGTTCTCTCCTAGTCAACGTCTTCATCGGTTCTCTAGCAAATCTGTGAGCACCGATCGGTCCGATTGCTCACATCAGATGGCCTGGTATGCACTACCCCACTAGCGATGGTCGGATGAGTACAAACCTACCGGGGGTTCACCGATCTGCGATCCGTGCGTTCTAGCGCTAAAGAGGATTGTCTGACATGCACAATCCAACGCTGGACGATTCGGTTGCAAACTTGTCGTGAGCAAAAATCATTTTGTAGTAGAATTCACCAATCTATGATCGATCTGTATGTTCTAGCGCTGTTATTAGCTTATCACTGACGGTCTATTCTATGTCACCCACTAGCTATGATATGTGCTATGATACTGCCGGTTCATATATGGCCTCCTCAACTTAATTTTTGGGGCCGCCAAGTGTTGCAACTTTGGCTATAGGATCTAACACTTGTCGACTAGTGGCTTCAAGTCCTAATATGCATTATAAAAAAGATGGTGGGAATAGAAAAACTTTCTAATGCAGTGATGACAAAAATGACAAGATTTGTTGCAACAAAAGTATCAATAAATAATATTTACATAACAAGCATGGCAAACAAGTGCACTACGAAAATAGATCAGCTTCTAATACCATTACAATGGAAAAACAAGGCTATTTGTCCCCGGGCACCTGGGATAATGAAGGACCAAAAAAATAATGTTCCAACTATATAGCAAACAAAATATATTTGCACATGGCCAGTACAATCACGCTGTAGGTTATAGTCGTCCATGTGGGACCAGAGGGCTCCAAGGATCCTTTTGGTGGTATCCTTGGGGAGATGAATAAGGATGGCTCCCGCATGGTACGCATGGGGAGGACGACCAAGCATCGTTTGTCGGAGTCGCCGGAGAACTTGAACACTGGATCCTCGGCGGCGGCTGCGTCGTCGTGGCAACATTTGGTGCAAGGTTTCGCGTTGGAGCAGCAGGAGAGCAGCGAGCATATGATCATGAGCAGTAGGAGGGTGGTCCGGAAACGATTTGGGAGTGGCGGTAGTGGAAGATGCTTCTGAACCTGGAAGCAGGCCATCTCCTTAGTAGCTTAGTACTCAGCTCTCTAGATAAGCTTGCGAATTCTTTTGTGATGGGTCTTAGCTGCCTCCCACGGCAAGCAATGGCCTTCGCCCATTATATGATGGACCAGTGCGGTCCGTAGTACGCGTTTCTCGTCGATGCATATGCACGGCAGTCCGATCCTTCGGGGAAATTGGTAGGGATTGAACATGCTGCAGATCAGAGATATCTAGACGTGTGCAACAGGAGTATTAGGGGGTGTTTGGTTCCTTAGACCGGATTTTAGTCCATGTCCCATCGAATGTTTGGACACATGCATGGAGTATTAAATATAGATAAAAAAATAACTAATTACACATATTACGACTAATTTGGGAGACGAATTTTTTAAGCCTAATTAGTTCATGATTTGACAATGTGGTGCTACAGTAAATATATGCTAATGACGGATTAATTAGGCTTAATAGATTCGTCTCGTAAATTAGTCTTCATCTGTGTAATTAGTTTTTTAATTAACTTATGTTTAGTCCTCCTAATTAACATCCGAACATTCGATGTGACATGGACTAAACTTTAGTCCGTGATCCAAATACCCCCTTATTATTTGTATGACACTTGACCTATGGATTTGTGTGTTGTTCTACTGTTCCACTACTACCACGTCCGACGCTTCAAAATTCCACAAAAAGCTCCACTGAGTGGGTCGTGCTTAGACCGACGAATAATTGACTACGTACATTGTGAGTATTTTTTTAATTTTAATATTTTTTTAAACTAATTCTAAATCTAACACGGTTTGTTTTTTATTTCTAAATCTAACATTTTTGGCCACGCCTATTGCCATGACGCGACGAAATGCCTATACCGCACTATACATAGTGGCACGACGAGAGGGCTGACGTAGCGACAACCGGAGCGCTGACCGATGACGTAGCAGGAGCTACGGGTCGCACATCTGAACGCGACACCACTGTGCCACGGCGCATGGCGCGGTAAGCCGCGGGAGGTGCAACAGCATGACACTGCTGTGCCTGTGGAGGCGCGCCACGTGCTGTGCTGTGGCCCACGGCGTAAATGGAAAGATCTCTGTGCTAGGACAGGCAGGCACGAGCACGACGAAGGGACACTGGCTGACGACATCCATGTGCCTGTTTAGTTTTCAAAATTTTGCAAAGTTTTTCAAAATTCTCCGTCACATTAATTCTTTAGACGAGCATTAAATATAAATAAAAAATAAAACTAATTACATAGTTTAGACGAAATTCACGAGACGAATCTTTTAAGCCTAATTAGACTATGATTGGACACTAATTGCCAAATAATAACGAAAGTGCTACAGTATTATTTTTCAAAAAAATTCGCCAACTAAACAAGGCCATGTTGTTGAACAGTTGAAGCTTTTCTGTTGATTGGCGTGTCTGAGCTGGTGGAAAAGGTCCCAGAAACACTCCGTTCATACCGAATTTTTTATTTTTTTTAGCTTTTTTTATGTTTTTTCACAAATATATTCATACATGTATGTTTTTAAAATTTAGACTCTTCGCTCGGCGTCATCGTTGGTGGCGTCGAGCTTATAAGTCTCGGCGTCGAAGGGTTTGCCGCCTAGGTCGGGGCCACGTTGGCAACGTGGACGCTGACCTGACAGACAGCACGGCGCTGGGGTTATTGGCACCGAACTTGGCGCCGAGATCTATGGCGCCGAGCGCACACGGCTACGTCTTGGGTGCCGTTCGGCTGGTCACAAAAGCTGGCTTGTTCAATTTCTTTTTTAATCAAAATAGTATTTTTCTCTCGCAACAATTCAATCACAACTGTGTTTTTGAGCTAAATTCAGCCCAGCGAACGAGCCTTGATCTTCGCATCCATCAACGTCAACAGCTATTGTGGCCCAGTCAAAGTTGCTTGTTTCAAAAAAAAAACGTGAAAAGTTGTTGCTACTAGACTGCTACTGTCCACACCAAACTGGCTCGAAATTATTGCAATGAACTGACCGTACGTACCACTCCTACAGCCCTACTTAGTACTTGGAAGCAAGTAGGATAAGTTTAGAATTGATTAATACAATTTATCAATCTCCAAATTAATCAAAATAATATTTCTAAAGTTCACGTCATGGTTTTATTATACATTCTTTTGCACCCTGTTCCTTATTCTTGCCCATGGGGTTCTTTTCCTGCTTTTGGTTGTCTTCTATATCAGTACTACCTTTGGAACGTAGGAATTTCACAGAAATTATATAGAAAAAAAATTATAGAAGAATGGGAACAAATCATGCGTTCCAAAGGGACCTAAAAGATCTGAATGATTCAATATTTGTTTTTTAACATCAATATAAATATGGATACTAATGGGGTGTTTGGCTGCTGCATCTACAGTACAGAGAGAGAAAACACAGCCGCATCATTAACTGCTGCTTAGGCCTGTTTGGCGGGGCTTCTTTTACCAGCTTACTAAATGTTTACTAAAACGACTTCAGCTTCACCGGTGGAGCCGTTTGACATTGAAATTCCGTGCTAATTTAATTTTCTAAATAGACATAAATGAATTAATTTTCTATTATTTTTATTTATCTGATTGTAGATCCTTATTTTAAAAAATGTAAAATGTTCGACATTGAAACTTTGTACTAATTTAAAGGAAAAAGTCTACTTAACCCCCCATCTTTCATACTTGGTCTATTTTACCCCCAACTATGAAACCGTCTGTTTTACCCCTGAACTTTCTAAAACCGTCTATTTTACCCTCTGGGTGGTTTTCAGCGGCGGTTTTGATACAGTAACCGCGGGTTGCTACAGTACCAGCGGTTTTGAATTTTCTTCTTTTTTTATTTATTTTCGGTGAATTTTTGAAAAATCATAGTAAATCATAGAAAAAATATAAAATAAAAAATCTAATTTTATTGGACTCCACATGAGTAGATCTACACAGTGAATATATAATACGGTATGCTTTAGTACAAATTTTTTTTTGTAGCTTTAGATTAATTGAAAAATCCAATTTTGTCTGTAATTAATTAGAATTTATCTATAACTAAGTTATACCTAGTCCAATGAGTACGAAATTTTTACTATAGTTCAAGCATACAATAATTAGCGTACCATAAAAATTTCACCACAATTGGACCATAGAAGCTACAGCTATGAATTATTCCAATTAATTACGGACAAAATTAGATTTTCCAATTAATCTAAGGCTACAGTAAAAAAATTGTACTAAAACATACCGTATTATATATTCACTATGTAGATCTACTCATGTGGAGTCCAACAAAATTAGATTTTTTATTTTATGATTTTTCTATGATTTACTGTGATTTTTCAAAGATTTATCGAAAATAAAAAAGAAAATTCAAACCACCGTGACGGTAGCAAACCCACCGCTACTGTAGCAAATCCGCGGTTACTGTAGCAAAACCGATGTAAAAACCGTCCGGGGATAAAATAGACGGTTTTGAAAAGTTCAGGGGGTAAAACAGACGATTTCATAGTTAGGGGGAAAGTAGACCATGTATGAAAGGCGGGAGTTAAGTAAACTTTTTCCCTAATTTAAACCTCATACGTAGCTAGCAAAGAGGCTGGGACTTTTGTTTGCTGCGCCGTGATCTCATCCGGCTGCACAGCAAAGGTCGTCGCCCCCCGCCCGTGACATGGTCTCGGTCTCCGCAATCCGGATGTGATCGCAGAGATTGATACTCCTAGTAGCGAGCAATTTTTTACAAAACAATTATCTTATCTTGCGGAGTATTGCAAATCTCGTTTAGACTTCTCTCATGCTTCTTCTGTGTCTCAGTTTTCTGAGATTTGCTTGTGATACAAGGAGATTTTTTCGATGCCAGGCAATGTCGTCTGTCTGTGCGTGCGCCGTGCGCGTGTGTGCTTAATTATCTCTGCACTAAGATTTTTAAGACTGACTTGTGAATGAATAACATGGGCAGCAGCAAGAAATGGAACCGGTCCATGGACCAGGCTTCCGATCCAGAAAATCGTATACTAGGTGAGCTGGGAAGGACTGAATTCAAGTCACCAGGAACTGAGGCAAGGCATTCACAGTTGACCACGCTTAAGTCTGTTTGTTTCGGCTGAATTGGCTTGTAAGTCATGGCTGAAAGTACTTCTGGCTAGTTTAGTGTGAGAGATAGTGCAGACACGAAGGCGCCTTGCCGCCTTGGTATGCTCTCACGCCATACCTCACGAGTGCAGAACAAAGTGGCAGAAGAAACGTGATGGTGCTTGGTTAATTGGGTCGCCAAGGCAAGCGGTGGGCGCGTGATCTGGCAGGATTGCTGCCCATGCAGCCATGCTAAAGGTTTGCTTAGCTGGCCACACATAGACAGCAGTTAATGTGGCGACCCAGCAGTGCTGAGCCGGGCTGTCGACTGTCTTCTTTTTTTTTCCAGATGGCGTTTTCTTTTATGCAAAATAGGAAGGTGCTCTGCTAATTCATTCTAGAAGAAGAAACCAGCATTTAACCGGCCGTTTGAGAGAGCTTCCATGGGCCCTGTTTGGTTACTGCAATGACTCCTAAAATTTCTGTCACATCAAATATTTAGACACATGCATGAAGTATTAAATATAGAGTCAAGACCTTGAAAGGCTTGTCTGCTGGACTCGAGAAACAGCACCTAGAAGAATTTTATGGCTGCACAAGAGTAGTTTAGAACTTAAGTCCATGCTGTCAGCACCGCTGGTGTGACTATGGATTGGAGATGTTTTGTTCTCTTGACTGAATATTTGAATCGCTGCACTAAAGTCATAGTGGTCTTCCTCTGCTGAATCCATAGTAGTTTAGCTTTCTGTATGAAAGCTTATGTCTATATGAAATATTTTAAAGTTTGGATGCATCCAATGTTAATGTTCTAATTTGATATTGGTCGAAAGGGTTGCATTGATACCTTAGTTTTGGGAACATTTCCAATAACGCCTCCATCAAAGTCTGAAGGCAAATTCCAGAGTGCCTCTAAATAGTATTTTAGGCAGCCAGAAAATACCTTTAAATGTTGATATTAAAAGGGATTCTGGAAAACGTCTCAAAAGACCTTTTACTTCCATGTTTTAGCCGGCGTTTTAATAAATGCCTCAAAATGTCTTTGAGGGTGTTTTGACCATTTTTTGAGGCATTTATAAATGCCTCGTACAATGAGTGATGTTGTAGTGACAACTGAAGCTTCGCTGAAATCGACCGTAAGCTTATGGTGCGTAGCCGAATAAAAAAAAATCTGAATCTTCATCCTCCCGTCCTTTCTATCCACTGTGTTGTTGGACCCATACAAAAGCTAAAATGAACCATAGCCATTGTGCAGGATGCAGTAACTATCACCTTACGCGGGCCCCACCTTAAGGTGTGTGTGAACTGTGAACAATTCACGTTGCGCTTGCCCTAACACAAGAAGATTAAAAGTCTAGTAGAGTAGTTGGCCAATGAAAGAAGCCACCTTGGTGACTGGTGAGTGGTGACCCTATGTGATGTCTCAGTCTCAGTGATGATGTAGTAATAGCGCACTAGCGCAGGCACTGTGTCTTGCGTTTGCGTGTGATCGGTCCGGCACTGCGGGAGCCACAGCCACATGCATGGTTGATGCCCAGCCTGCAGCACATCTGCACATGCACCTCGGCCTGTTCGTTTCGCTGAAAAGGTAGGCTAAAAAGCACTGTTCGCTAATTTAGTAGCATAGCTGATTTCTCATTTACTACTACTTTGCTGTGGCTTATAGATGGTCAACAGATGGTACAGTAATTCTGCGATCCAGCAACGTGAATGATGAGCTCGCCGGCATCGGCAAGCGAGTACTCATGTACAAACCGCCTGCTGCACAGCAGGAAGAACGTGGGCGCCAAACTGCCTGAGCAAGGACGGTCAAAAGAGATATATGCTCTGGCAGTTCATGACCATCGTCATGCATGGTTCTCGCATGGGCCAACTAATAACTCCCACTACTAGTTCATTTGTCCAATGCACGATGCGTGTATCCCTTACCTGCCAATGCAAGTTCGCCACATATATATGCACTGCTTGCTCAGTTGCTCATGCCGTAGTGGAGGACTGACCCGTAGCTCTCTTGTCAGTATTCAGTAGCAGTAGCTCAATCGCTGACAGGGTATTCACCATGGAGGGCGGTCGACGTTCTTCCACCGCGCTGCTGCTCCTCGTGCTTATGCTCGCCGCCAGCAGCACTAACGCTGCAGCGGCGGCGCAGCGCCGCCGGCCGCCCGCCGACGGGAGCTACAAGCTCATCACCATTCTGACCAGTCACGGTGACAAGGTCAAGTTAGCCGTGAGCGCGGACGACTCGTCCATCGCCGGCTTCGCCAACGGCAAAAACGACTGGTTCGCCATACAAGGAAGCGACAACCACCTGGAGCCCTTCCGCAACAGGTACGGTGGCGGCGGCGGCGACATCCCCGGCCACGGCCTAGTCAATCTTCTGGGTGTGCTGCTGAAGAAGAATGCCACATCCTAGGGCATCTGCTCTTTCTAGCCCACTAATATGCTACAATCGCGTAGCAGGTCACTGTGGTGCTAGAATTATCGTTCGTGTGTAACTAACTTGTTTTCCTAACTTTTTAGTCTGTCCTCTTTCATGCTGAATGTATCCAAAGTGTGCGTTCAACTGCTGTTTGTGTTGAGCTCCAGTTTGATGTTACCATCATACATTTTTCTTTTATTATAGAACCTTGGCGAAGCTACAATAAAACCAGGGGTACAATATTAAAGAGACGATAAAACTCTTTACCGAAATGACTAATTATGTATATTGGTTGTTGACACTGTAGCAACACAAAGATAATGTTAACATGGGCAAAATACATATGACAAGTGTTTAACATCACAATATGGTCAATGGCCAAAAATAATTAAAGAATCAACAAAATTTATTAAATTTTCATATTTAAAGTAAAAAATAATGACCCAATGAAATGAAATGGAATGGAATATATTAATTATCTCTTAATCATCGAAACTAAGTCCCTTTCTATTAGTTGATATCATCAGATCAAAAATTCCTGACATTAACTTTTGGACGATTATAAAGGCGCCTTCTATAAAATGGTTCTCCTTTGGAACACAGTCAGAACCAGAGTTTCATATGGAACCAGAACAAAAACAGGAATTTACGCATTCTATAGGGACATTCATTGTGTAGAGGATTCAAGTCAAGAACACATAAAAAATACGTGCCGATTTCTTTGATTCCCTGATCCCTAGTTTGAAGAATGAAAGCAGAACGGTATGGACCTTCATGTTGCAACTTGAACATCAGATTCTCCTCTGTTCGGCAATTTTTGTTCCAATTTATCTAGAATAAATATATTGAAACCCAAGTATGTGTAACCCTACAATGCAAACAACTTGATAGCTGCCATGGACACTTGACAGCTTGAAGAAAGTAATCAAATACTTTGATTAGTTGGTTCACATGAGGTAACACTGCTGGCTACATGATCCGTCTGTGGTAGGTTGTGGGCAGTACGGGCATTGTATTGCGCAGAATGAAGCGAGCCTATATTACAGAAACAACATAACACTACTACATTCAGACATTTTCACAAGCGGTTCGTAAAGTCCATCATAAATGCTTTTCGGTCTCGGCTGTAAGCTGTCGTTGGTGATGACATTCTCAGGCGGTTTGCAACCGGCGATGATACTAGCTTATCACAGTCGGTTCGTACTAATAGCCGGCGGTGATTTGAATTTTCAATAATCCAAAAAACAGGCAAAAAAAAATCAAAATTTTTTGTTTCAATCCTGGAAATGCCCCACCCCCCCCCCCAAGCTCCAGCTTCATTGTACCGGGAAGTTGCTTCAGTTCTAGCTCCACGCTATTTTTCATGGTACACGGTGGTATTGGGATTCGAACCTGAGACCTTTGCCCTTAGCTCCTCTAACCACTCCATCCCTAAGTCACTTGTATCTACGTAACATATCCATTCCTCTACTATTCACTTTTCAGAAATTAAAATGAATATTTAGGATCCCAAACGGCTTCAGATGAAAAAGTCATAAACTACAAATTTATTGTTCTAATCGAGATCTGCAACTTTGATTTTGGTTGTTTAGACTTTTGGGACCTCAAATGATTTCAAATGAAAAAGTCATCAACTATAAAGTTGTTGTTCTCATCGAGATCTACAACTTTGGTTTTGGTCGATTTTTCATCCGAGGTTGTTTGAAAATTTTGTTTTTTTTTAAATTTTAAAACTTTAGATACAAATTTGAGACTATAAACGATTTCTAATGAAATATTTGTCAACTACAAAGTTGTATATCTCATCAAAATATACAACTTTGGTTTTGGTCGTTTTCCATCTAGGGTCGTTTGTATAATTCGAAAAAATTGAATTTTAAAATTTGAGCGCTTCAAACATAATTCTAGGACCGTAAATGGTTTCAAAAGAAAAAGTCATCAACTAGAAAGTTGTCGATTGCGTCGAGATCTACAACTTTGATAGAAAGTTTGTTTTCATCTAACTTTATTTTAAAAAGTTATGATTCTATTTATACTACAGCATGGTTATCACCGTCGTATCATACAACGAGCTGGCGGTGAAAATGTCTTCACCGCTGGTTCATATGGCGAGACGACAGTTATGAGGAGCACATTATCACCGCCCGGCTGGTGGTGCAAACCAGCTATGATGACTATCACCGTCTGTTGGTAAGACGAAGCGGCGGTGATAGTTATCGACGCGGATGTTCTTACGAACCAGCCCCAACGGTTCATATTACGAACCATTGGTGATAGCTATCACCTTCGGTTTTAATGATACTAGCGGTGACAGATGCGTTGGTGGTAGGTCAATCTGCAGTAGTGTAACCAGATGGTAATTAGTTAACAACAGTGGATACAACTGTGAAATGTTTATTGTGCAAAAAAGCCCAACCAAACAGAGGCCGCTAACGCGCGACAGGAGGGCGTGACCCCTTATTCCTCCCTACGCCACCTCCTCCCCGCACGCCCCTCCTCCGTCGCCCCCACCTTCCTGGTCGAGCACCCCGCGATCGTCCTCGACCCTGGCCCTCCTCCTCCTCCTCCTCCTCCTCGCCCCTGCCGCCGACCACCACCTCGCCACAACACGCTAGGGTTTTCTAGAGCTCCACAAACCCTAGCACGCTCGCGGCGGCAGCCTTCTTCCCCTCCCCTTCTCGCTGGAGCTCCGCCATGGCCATGCTCGTTGATGCTGAGACGCCCCTGCCCCTCCCTGACCCGACCTCCTTCCCCACCCCTAGCCGGCCTGCCTCCCCCTGATCGGCCCCTTCTAAGCCTGCCTTAATAGGGGATGGAGGTGCCAGAACCCTAGCCATTGGCGTCGTCTTCTTCGTCTCCGCTGCGGGCGCGATCACAGGCACAGGAGGGAGTAGGAGAGGGAGAGGAGATGCGTGGGAGGGAGGTCGCGCCATCGCGCGATGTCGCAACGGTCGCGTATTAGAGTTTGCGCAACCAAACAACCACCTAATTTGAAATGAAGCATACATTTAAGCATCAAAACTACGTGTCAACGTTAACTTGCTCAAAAGTTAAGTGGCAATGAAACATAGAGTTGATGCATGGAAAGTATGTGATAATTATATATCACTGCCCATTCTTATGCAAAAATTAATATTTGTCCACTAAATTATCCTAAAATATCCTGTGATGTCACCCTTGTCTCTCTTCGTATATGACAATAGACAATACATCCAAGAACAGAACCACACCATTTTTTTCTTGCACGATTAGCATGACTATGCCGGACTAAATCAGCAACATTATGAAATATTTAACATGGTCCGATGATTGAATCATCCAATTCCTTTTCAAAAGTGAATCGTGAGTGTTTATACTTTTGACAATAGTAGAAAAATACAAACAAGCCCAATCCAACCCCAAACTACCATAGCCTCCATGCCATTTTTGTGTCAATCGACTAGTCGCTACTCCTTAGGGAGGAATTGAACATTAAAACTAATTGGGGAGCCCTAGCTAATATCGTTGATGCAATGGTTTTGGCCAAAATATCACAAAACGACATTTTTTATAAAGGCTCCATGCAAATGGATTTCGCCCGTGGGCTATCTTTTTTTTCTGAGGAAGCCCGTAGGCTATCCTAGTAGTGCTGCAAAACAACTTTGCAAAAGACGCACACTACCATGCAAATGCACCAGCTACTTGAACCCAAGTAATTCTTATTAGCACTCATGCTACTCTGCATGGCTTTTACAAACGTCCTTATTTTTTTTAGGAACGGTTAATACAGTAACTAGTAAACCATCTCTAAAATATTTTGCTGCAATGTAGTTTTCAAGCCGTCCCTAGAAATCAGGGCCTGTTTGGTTCCACCGTCTAAAGTTTAGTGGCTCCTAAAATTTAGTGACCCCTCTAAGGTTTAGTGACCCCATGTTTGGTTATAATAATTAAAGACCACTAAAGCAGCTGTCCCATGTACATTTTAGTCACTTTTAGTTACCCCTTGATGACTAAGGGCCTCTTTGGCACGGCTTATGCCGGCTTTGGCTTCATCTATTTTGTGCAAATCGAGGCACTGTAGTGTGAAGCCGTTTTGTAAGCCGAGGTTAAAATGAACTAGAAGCCAGAAAAAGCCAGTTTTTCTAGCATCACCGGCTTTGGCTTCACCGGTGAAGCCGTTTTGGATGAGCCGTGCCAAAGGGGGCTTAAAAGGCACTAAACTTTAGAGGGGTGTTTGGCATTTTAGTGAGTAAAAGTGACTCCACTAAACTTAGGAAGGGTGAACCAAACATGCCCTCGGTTTCCTGGAGCAGTTGACTTTTTTTTTTGGAATATGGAGCAGTTGACTTAGTAAAACAAGATATTAAACAATCACCTCTGAAAATCATATTTTTAAGTGGATTTTCTTATTTGCAAACCGCCCTTAGAAACGAGTAGATATTAAGTGCGTGTTTAGTTCGTGAAATTTGGAAATTTAGCTACTGTAGCACTTTCGTTTTTATTTGGTAATTAGTGTTCAATCATGGACTAATTAGGCTCAAAATATTCGTCTCGCGATTTCCAACCAAACTGTGCAATTAGTTTTTTTTTTGTCTATATTTAATGCTCTATGCACGTATCGCAAGATTCGATGTGATGGCTACTATAGCACTTTTTGAGAAACTTTTTGGAACTAAACAAGCACTAAACAAAGAACAGTTGATTTTACTGTGAAACACTAAACAAAGAACAGTTGATTTTACTGTGAAACACGGCACGGACAGTTCGCAGGCGCGACTCGGATGCATATACTTGCTGCTGCATATGTGTTAAGGTTGCATTGGCCGTTGGCACTGATTCGTCCTGTCTCTACAAAGCGTCTCCTGCAAAGGGTAAAGCGTTGGCACTGCGGTAGGAAGAACATAGGAACGTGGGCGCCAGAGACTGCCTGAGCAAGGACACTCAACAGAGCCGCTTGCATATTACCATATCACCCATCTTGCGCTTGATGTACTATAGCCACTACGGTAGTTGTGCAATGCAATCCTTGTGATTGTGCGTTTCCACCATGTATGTATACTGGCCTCCGTTTCCACTCGACCAGGTCGATCCAGCGATCCACCATTCGAGATGGAGCGTCCTTCTCTTTCCATGGCGATATTCCTTGTCGTCCTCATCCTTGCTCTTGCTCTGCTGCCCAGCAACAACATCGACCAGGCACAGGCTGCAGCTGCAAAAGCGAAACGCGGCGGCACGCCGGAGCTGATCCCCATCAACCTCGTGGGCCGCGACGGCGACAAGATCACCCTGGCCCTGCAGCCCCGCGACCTCTCCCTCGCCGGCTTCGCCAACGGGAGCCACCACTGGTACGCCTTCCCGGGGTACGAGCACGTGATCCGCAACGGCACGACGCTCCCGTTCGGCAACAGCTACCGCGACCTCATCGGCGGGCTGGCGAACCTGCCGAGCCTGCCGCTGGGGCGGGAGCCCGCGCTGCGCGCCATCGGCGCCATCTCCGCGTGCGACGACCCGGCGAGCGCGGACGACGACACGCTGGGCGCGCTCAAGCGCGGGCTGGCCACGCTCACGGTGACCAGGTGCGAGGCGCTGCGGCTGGCGCCCGTCTGGGAGACGGTCTCCGAATCGGCAAGAACGAACCCTAATCCTAACCCTAGTTTCCCATTCGGATAAACCCGAAAAGAACAACTCAAATCAGAAAGGGGAAAGTGGGGCTAGGGTTAGGGTGCGTCGGATGAACCTTCGCCGGCGCGGGAGAAGAAGCCGAGCCGGGGGCGCTGGCTCGCCGGGCTCGGCCAAGAAAGCGCCGCGGCCAGGCCCCTCGACGGCGGCGTGCTCACCCGTTGGGGAGCACACGCGCCGGCGATGGGGCCGGCGACGGCGCAAAGGCTCGCCATGGCTGCCCGCTCTGCCTTCCTCGCTCGCGGCTGCTCGGTGGCTACGGTCATCACTGCGGCTGAGAAGAGAGAAAGAGCGAAGAGAGAGAGAGAGAGCAGGCGCGAATGCGCTAGGGTTTCCACGGCACCGGCGCGGCGATGGTTTTGATCCGGCCGAAGACGGCGCGCGACCGTCCGATCAGAACCAACGGCCACGGATGCTCGGGCCGTCACCAGCCCAGGCGGGCGCGAGCGCGCGCGGCGCTTTGAAGGCCCAGGCCCATGTTGCGGCCTAGGTGCGGCCTGTGCGCGCGAGGACAGCTGGGCCAAGCCGGTTTTTTGCCGTCTTGGGCCGCGCTAGGCTGAAAAGAAAGAAGGAAAATTTTGTTATTTTCCAGAAGCAATTTTGATGCATATTTTTGATGAATTTGAATGATTTTGATACAATTTTTCTGTGCAAATTTTATCCAACGATACTTTGCTCAGAAAACAGTAAATTTTTTTTAGTGCTTCTGGAAAATAATAATATGAAAAGATTATTAATGTTTCCGCTGTGCATGATAATTTTCGTTCTCTTTTGATTAAATTTGAACCAACGGGATAATTTAATTTTAAGAGAAGTGATGAATTTCTGATAATTTTGATGCGATTATGATATTATTATTTTCTGACCAACGTTGTTAATAACAATATTATAATTTTTGATCCATGAGAAATTGTGCATTAATTTTACTTCTGCCCAACGGTGATGTAAAATGTTTGCATGGATAAATTATAAGTTTTAATTTGACCAACGTTGAGTTAAAGCATGAAATTTTATGTATAAATGTTTCTTACTTACTTTGGTGTGATTTCAGGAGGCAAATGCATTGTGAACATTGCCAACATCCCGACACTCAATAGAACCAATCACCGTATGTGGCAGGAGAAGTATGAATTGGAACTTGTGTTGGGAGAGGTCGATTTTGCCATCACCTCACCGTGTCCTACTGAGCCAGAGGACCCGGTGAGAGATGACAATGAATCTGACGCTGATTTCGCTGCTCGAAAGTGTGATCATGCTGAAATAAGAATGAAATATGACCTTGAACATAGGCAATGGACTCTCTCCAACCGCAAGTGCCTGTTGGTAGCCAAAGCCACCATAAAAGAACAGATAAGGGGCTCAATCCCTAAATGTGCTACTGCCAAAGAATATCTTGAGAAAATCAAGAGTCAGTTTACTAGGTCTACCAAGGCCACAGCAAGTTCACTGATTAAGAAGCTTGTGAATGAAAAATTCACTGGTGGTAGCATAAGAGAGCACATTTTAAAGATGAACATTACGGCATCTAAGCTAAAAGAAATGAATTTGAAGGAGGATGATTTCCTGATTCATTTGATTTTTGCTTCTTTGCCAAAAGAATATGACACCTTCATTGTGAACTACAATATGCAGCCTAAAAGATAGAGCATAGAAAGACTCATCTCAATGTGTGCTCAAGAAGAGGAGAGGATAAAGTCCTCACAAGGTGAATCTGCTCATTTTGTGAAGGATAACAAAAGAAAGAACTTTAATGGCAAGAATTCTAAACCACAAGGGAAACCTAAGTGGGATAAGACCTCTTTCTTTAGTTCACAGGGAAAGAAACCCTAGGATTTTGAGAATCAGCAGTATGGTGGAGCTGAAAAAGATCAGTGCAAGCACTGCTTCAAGAAGGGACACTACAAGAGGGATTGTCCAGACTTCCTGAAATCTCTGCTAAAGAAAGGTGATGAATTTATTACATTTGTAGATGAATCCATGTATTTATGTTATGATAAATCCACTTGGTGGGTTGATTCAGGAGCAACTACTCATGTTGCAAATTCCTTACAGGGGTTAAGTGGGACGAGAACCTTGTAAAGAGGAGAAAGAACGATTAAAGTTGCAAATGGAGTGCAAGCCAATGTTGAAGCCATTGGAGTCTTTTCTTTAGAATTGAATAATGGTTTTGTACTTAGACTTAAAGAAGTACTTTATGTTCCCTCTTTGCGTAGAAATTTGATAAGTGTTTCGAAACTTGATGATGATGGAATTGATTGCCATTTTGGTGATGGTAAGTGTAAGATACTGGTTAATAATAAATGTGTTGGTCTTGCCTTCCGACAAGACAAGCTTTATTTATTATCTCTTGCTGAGAATGTGAACAATGTATGTGATGAGAATGTGAATGATTCTCTATCTACGGATGTAACTAAGAAGCGGAAGAGAATTGATACTGTCTCTTCGAAATTATGGCATTGTCGCTTGGGCCATATTTCGAGAGGGAGAATGGAACGATTGGTTAACGAATCAATTCTCCCGCACTTAGAATTTTTAGATTTAGAACAATGTATTGATTGCATCAAAGGAAAATATGTCAAGAAAATTAAGAAATATGCCAAACGAAGCACAGGAATTTTAGAAATAATCCACACAGATATATGTGGTCCTTTTCCTGTGAAAAGTGTGGATGGTTATGACTCGTTTATAACATTCACAGATGACTACTCTCGTTATAGCAATATTTATCCAATTAAAGAAAGATCGGAAGCATTGGATAAATTCAAAATATTTAAAGCTAAAGTTGAAAATCAGCACAATAAGAAAATCAAGATAGTACGATCAGACCGAGGTGGAGAGTACTATGGGCGACATACCCTATATGGCCAAATTTCTGGACCATTTGCAAGGTTCCTACAGGAAAATGGCATAGTTGCTCAGTACTCCACACCGGGGGAGCCTCAGCAGAATAGAGTGGCTGAAAGACGTAACCGTACCTTAATGGATATGGTAAGAAGCATGATGAGTTACTCCACATTACCGATTAGTTTATGGATGGAGGCACTGAAAATCGCCATTCACATACTTAATCGAGTACCAAGTAAATCGGTGCCTAAAACACCGTATGAATTATGGACAGGAAGGGAACCCTCACTTGACCATTTGCGTGTGTGGGGCTGTCCAGCTGAGGCAAAAGTGTTTAACCCAAACATAGGAAAGTTAGACTCCAAGACAGTCAGCTACCATTTTATTGGCTATCCAGAAAGATCGAAAGGATATCGCTTCTATTGTCCTGACAGACATACGAAGATTGTAGAAACAAGACACGCTGTGTTCTTAGAGGATAACATGATCAGGGGGAGCATGGTAGCACGAGAAATCAGCCTACAGGAGAAGCGGGTACATGTATCCACTTCGATGGTTGAAGAACCATTCTTCACGCTACCTGCTGCTGTTGCACCGATAGTGCAGGACACTGTAGTACCAACACCTGTTGCAAGTTCTCCCATGGCGACAATGAATGAACATGAGGAACCTATCCTTGAGGAACCTATCCTTGAGGAACCTATATAACCAAATGTTGCACATGAGGAAGAACAACAACAGCCAAATGTGGAACAAGTGCCGGAGGCACCTAGAAGGTCTCAAAGAATAAGAAGATCAGATGTTACTGATGACTATGAAGTTTATGAAATAGAAGAATGTCAGATGGGGGATGATCCCACCTCATTTGAAGAAGCCATGAGAAGCGACCACTCATCAAAGTGACTTAAGGCCATGAAAGATGAATTGAAATCAATGAGTACCAATAAAGTTTGGGACTTAGAAAATATTCCTAAAGGAGCCAAAACAGTAGGCTATAAATGGGTATACAAAACGAAATATGACTCTCAAGGGAATATAGAAAGATTTAAAGCACGACTTGTGGCGAAAGGCTTTACGCAAAGAGAAGGGATTGATTACAATGAGACGTTTTCTCCAGTCTCATTTAAAGATTCCTTCAGAATTATAATGGCACTTGTAGCCCACTATGATTTGGAGTTACATCAAATGGATGTAAAGACGACTTTCCTAAACGGGGATTTGGAAAAAAATGTTTATATGGCACAGCTGAAAGATTTTGTCGTAAAAGGAAAGGAAAATATAGGATGCCGCCTGAAGAAATCAATCTACGGATTGAAGCAAGCTTCAAGACAGTGGTATTTAAAGTTTGATAGAACGATAAAAGGTTTTGGGTTTGAAGAAAATGTTGAGGACAATTGCGTATATGCAAAGTTCAAGAATGGAAAGTACATATTCCTAATTTTGTATGTGGATGATATCTTGCTTGCTAGTAGTGATATCAATCTACTAATGGAAACGAAGAAATTCTTGTCCTCAAACTTTGATATGAAAGATCTCGGTGAGGCCTCGTTCGTTTTGGGAATAGAGATTCACCGAGACAGGAGAAAAGGGGTTATAGGATTATCGCAAAAGGCATACATAGAAAAGGTCCTGAAGAAATTTAGTATGCATGCGTGCAGTCCTTCACCTGCTCCTATAGTCAAGGGCGATAGATTTGGGGAACATCAGTGTCCCAAGAACCAATATGAAATTGACCGAATGAAAGCGGTACCGTATGCTTCAGCTGTTGGAAGTTTACAATATGCTCAAGTGTGTACACACCCTGACTTAGCTTTTGTTACCGGATTACTTGACAAATATCAAAAGAATCCAGGAATTGAACATCGGAAATTAGTGAAGAAAGTCTTGCGTTATTTGCAGGGTACGAAAGGCCTCATGCTTACGTATAGAAGATCTGACTCCCTGCTGATAGAGGGGTATTCAGATTCTGATTATGCGGGAGATGAAAGAAAATCCACGTCAGGATATGTATTTACTCTCGCAGGAGGGGCTATATCATGAAAAAGCTCCAAACAAACCGTAACTACATCCTCGACAATGTATGTCGAGTTTGCAGCATGCTATGAGGCAACGGGGCAGGTGAATTGGCTGAAGAAATTCATACCTGGATTAAAAGTGATTGATGATATAAATGAACCACTGAGATTGTATTGTGATAACAATCCAGCGGTACTGTACGCTCACAACAATAGGTCAAGTGGTGCTGCCAAACACATTGACATAAAGTACTATGTTGTGAAAGATAAAGTTCGAGATCATATAATAAATCTTGAGCATATAAGTACAGAGAAAATGCTCGCGGATCCGCTCACAAAGGTCTTACCACCCAACGTGTTCAGAGAACACGTAGCCGGCATGGGTTTAAGGGAAAGCCTATGATTCCTGAACATACGAAGGGCCCAAAGAAAGTTTACATTTCAAAACGGAGAAGTGTATTGTGGCTGTTAGTCCAACGGCACTAATTGCTGTGACGATGGGACAGTTCTATGCACTAATCTGTGATGAAATAGGATGGAAGCAAGAAAAATATGAATTGAAAGTTTTGAGTACGAAATTAAAGAACGAAGAATAGATGAGAGATCAAGGGGGAGAATGTTAGGTTTGATCTCCCACCAGTTAGGCCCAACGGCCTTTTGGGCCTTGTTCTCGTGCCCTGATCGGGGGCGCCCAACCCTACATGGTTGGTGGGCCCCCGTCGCACAGCGCTATAAAGGAAAGGTGGAGGCCGGGGCTCGCTGTACGAGGTTCACCGCGCCGCCAGTCACCCCACCGACATCCTAACCCTAAATCCGATCTTGAGAAGCGGCGCTGCCAGCGACGGGAAGCACCACCGACGTCGGCAACGCCACCCCGATGCACACGCCGCCGCCGAGGACGCCATAGCGCCGACTCCTCCCTCTCCACCGAATGTCGCTGCCGGCGCGCAGATGGCGTCCGTCAACGAGACCCCGGCCGGAGCTTCGACCACTACGGCTTTCGATGGTTTGCTATATCTCACTCCCCTTCTCTCTGCCTCTCATGTAAATCCCGAACACCTATTCTATTCCTATGCAAAATATCCCGATCCAATGAATATGACTAAAACGAAATCCAACACTTTGAGGTCATCCGCGCACACAAGACGGGCCAGTGGAACGGGCCGTTCACGGAGCTGCTCAGGAAGAACGCCAGCATCCACAGCAAGGAGGAGGCGCTCGCCGTGGTCAGTGTGGTTCCTATCCCACCTTGGCTCAGATTCTCTTGGCGCACGCTCGCGGTGCCTGACCAGCTGAGCCTGACTGACCTATGAGCTATTGATCTTGAGTTTTTGACTGCTGCTTCTCAGAATAATAGGCTACTAACCTAGAATCATCAGTAGCTTGCTTGCTTGTTATCTGTCTCGTGTGTGTTTTAATGTGTCCCAGTTCCGAGTTTCCAACAACTACACTACTTGTTTTTGTATATTGAAAGGTTAGATTGCGCTTTGAGTTTCATCGGCTAGAGTGCGTTCTACTTTTCCTCCTACGGTCCTGCTCATGTAAAACAAAACAAACCGAGAAGAGAGGTTGCAAGCGCGTTGGAAACAAACTCCTTCACATCAAAAATGTGATCTTACCTTCTCAAAATACATCTTTTTGACATCCTCTTGCATTTGCAAAGATTTTTTTTTATAATAAAGCCCCCTCCATTTAAACTTGGAAAGCTGTTTTTAAACATGAAGATATCCTACACTAGTGCAGGATAAAATCTGAAATTCATCATGTTGTCATGGCTTGAGTTGAAAAATTTTGTAACACTGGTTGTTGTACATCCTTTTAGATTTTAGCCTTATGTAAACTCAATTTTGAATATGCAATAATCTTTTCATTGTGTGCATTTCCCTCACACCCCGTTTGGATCTATGAAATAGGCATGAAATTGAGAAATTTGATATTGGGCAAGCTCAATGCCACACGATTAAGTGTCCACAGAATTACAGCATGGAAACCAATACCAATTCCAAGCGGTACCTGGGGTCACCTATGCGAGCCCGCGCTTGATTCCGAGCTCCTGCCTCAGTATTGGCTGAAATCGCCCCCGTCCCTTGTATCTACTTTACCCATCTGCTCCCTTCCCATCCTTTTTCGCCACCACCCACGCAGGAGGACCAGCGATAAGGTAACTCTTCCGCTGACTACCTTCTCTATGCCTTATCCCAATCTTTAGCTCTTGATTTACAGGAAATCTCGCGCTTCTTCCTCTCAATCCCTCCCATGTCACCATTTTCTTGTTCCTCCAATGGAGGCCCTTCCTCTGCAGCAAACTCCATCCTTCAAAAAACAAAGAAAGGTCATAGGACTTACCTGACTTGGACAGAAGAATGGATAGTGCACTGCTAGAAGTTCTTGTTGAGCATCACAACAATGGTTACCATGCCCAAAATGGATGGAGGCCACATGTGTGTATAGTGCTGCGAGCATATGGTGTGATGAATCATGATGATCGAATTTTCAACACTTTTGGAGCTTCCCATGAACACTTTTGGAGCTTCCCATGAACATGAGAAAGGATTTGTTGGTGATGGAGACTAAGAATGAAGAAGTCTGATTGGGAAGACATTGAAAAATAAGTGAACTATTCTCAAGTATTGTGTCGTTTGAAGGTACACTAATACAGAACTGACCTTCGTTGTCGACCCATCACTGCCAGTTTCTTACGAACCGACAATGATAGTTTCTGTCGGTCCATCACTGCTAGTTTGTGGCTTGAACCGACAGTGATAGAACCAACCGACAGCGATGTTGAGGCTATCATTGCCAATTCCTATCACTACCGGTTCTAGCCATGAACCAATATTAATATTGGGTCATCACTGCTGGTTTTTGGTTTGAACCCGCAGTGATAGGCTGCACGAAAACTTCAAATAATGACAATTTTTGTTCCCTACTATTCGATTCGTCTCCATAGCGCCAACATTTCATCTCCCTCGCATTGTCGTCTACATCCGTGTCGACCGTAGGAGACCTAAGAGCACCGCCGCTGGTTTGACCCTGTCCCTAACACCATCTACCACGCTGTGTCCCCGTCCACCACGCGCCATCCCCTTCGCCCCTATCTGATGTGCCGTCCCGATCCCCATCCCCATCCGCTGTGCGCCGTCCTTGTCCCCGTATTCAGCCCAAGAAATGCCACCGCCCATATCCTCAACTTTGAGTCGTCCTACCTACGTTCTCCTCCATTCATTTTTTAAATTCTAAGTCAGTGTCATATATGTGGCCCATGTTTTGTTCTTTATCGTGCTCAGTCGATTCTGATTAGAAGAATTTTTTTTGGCATGCAAGCTTTGCCAATGAAAAACAGGGCGGCATATCTTCACAATCAAAATTGACAACCCACAGCAAATACAGGCACTGGACGCTCCGGAGTGTGCCACCAAGTCAAGTTCGAGATCCAGTCAATTTCTATTTTTCATCCGGAAGTGTTCTAAGGTTGGTTCGTGATGTATCTAGTAGGACAGACCTTCCACCCTATAAATAAGAAGGGTGGCGGTCAATTGACGGGATCCCCAATCCCACCAAATCAATCTATCTTTTACTACCTCTGGCCACAAAAGAATCACTACTGAAAAGTTGAAATTCCCTGTCAGTGCGGTTACCGTCAAGAAAATTGAAAAAACCATCAGAAAAATCTAAATCTAATTTCCCTGACGGTGCACCGCCGGGGAATAACCGTCAGGGCTAGCTCGACAGGAAAATTGGAAAATGTCTAACAGTGCACCATCAGGGAAACTTATTTTAATTTGCCTGACGGTGAAGAACCGACAAGACAATTATAAAACCGTCAGGGAAAATACATTTTCTCTGTCGGTTAAAACCGCAAAAAAACATAGACAACCGACAGGGTATAAGGACACTTACCCTGTCGGCAGTCAAACCGTAAAAAAAATGTTTTCTTTGTCGATGTTTGTTTTTCCCTGTCGACATCTAACCATCAGGGAAACATATTTTTCCTATCGGTGATAATTTCCCTGACGACAGGATACCCTCAGAAGAATTTTTTTCCCTGTCGGTGTTAAACCGCCAGGAAAACTATCACCCACCAAAAAATGACATAAAAGCCTTTTCCATATAATTTAAAACAAATATATTTAATATAATATACACAAAATCATGGAGATATACCAACATAAATACAAGCAATACACCATCATGTATATAGATAGATTAGCCTAGCATAAATCCATTACATATATAGATGTCTTGTTTGCATCAACATAGGTAAATACATAAGATGTCCAAAGTCCAAATATTTAGCACCCATTTACCCAAAATAACTTCTCCAAACATTTGGCATCAACATAGCAGTCTGCTGCACCACCGGTACTAGCTAAAGGTTAGTACTAGCTCAACATCCACACCACTAAGTACTAGCTGATGGTTAGTACCAACCTAAGTGTATGCAGAGGCAAACACTTCAAAAGATGAAACAAGCAACATGCTACACAACCAATCAGTCTTCAGTGAGACTAGCACCAGCACCTGCACATGTGACTTCATTATGATAGTTTCTGGTTTCCAATGCAACTCTACTTCCACCATGGAGTCCCTCATTTGCTGCAACATCGTCGTTAGTCGATTCGGAGCCCACATGAGATGATCCAGTCACCGGCTGCATGTGAATTAAGTTCAAAATTATTAAATCTAGCAATAGTCTCCTACCTCTTGTATGGATTTTAGAAAACATGCTGAAAACAAATGTTTAAACTGAAAACAAAAGATGTTCAGCTAACAATGTGTCAAAGTTAACTTGAAACAAAATAGGTTCAAATTATCATGCCAATACCAGCTAAAGATAGAAAGAATGACAACAAACTGAACTCACAAACATCAAGCCGGGGTTTGAAATATGAATTGACAGCTTGTGCTTGTGCTCAGCTAAAGGAGCAGCTTGTATATGATTACTTTCTTCCACATGTGATGGACAGCTTGTGCTTGTGCTTAGCTAAAGGAGCAGCATGCATATGCATGGCTAGGAGTAGTTTGCATGAATGTATTGATAAAAGTAAAATTAGTACAAGCAGCAATATGGGAGCCACTAAGCCAATTACTAAGGAAATGCACATATGAAGGTTTTGATCTAAGTAAACCTGCAGAAATTAGGACATGAATGACAAGAAACTGAACTCACAAACCTAGTTGGATTAATACTATAAGTGAATCAACAGAACTTCAAACTTTTATTAAGCTGACAAGAAAAAAACAAACCACAAAGCTGACGATTACCTTTTTCAATACACAGAAATTACATAAACCACAGAAGTTAGGTTTGTCTATTCGACCTCACCAGAGTGGATGTAGCCAGCGGCGGAGGAGCTCCCTGGCCGCTGAGGTCACCACGCCCTGCATCGATCCGGGTTCCAGGCCATATGCCGCCACCAAACTTCATTACAGCATATGTGTTCAAAGCGCTATCCTTCTCGGAGCCAACTTATATCCCTACATGACCACAAAATGAATGAAGTTACAGAATAGGCTGAGAACATGCAGAGTTCGATACTGAACTTATATGAAAAGACATCCACAGTTAAATAGGCATTACAGATTACGACATTACACCTGATTTCTCCTTTCTTAAGGTGATAACATGCATAGTTAATAGAATAGCAAATCAGCAAGCTACAAAGAATACCACTTTTGTATCACTAAGCTATTGCTTGAGCAGTTTTTGGCAAAACAAAAGACATGATAAACCATGACCAAGATATAAGAAAGATATCTAAGTTTGACAGAATTAACAAGCATTCAAAATTCCTGCAAAACTGGTGTAGCGATCTATTTTTTTTTCTTCCAAATATGGCGGACGTGCATACTCTGCAGTACTAAATCTTTGCACGCCCTACTACTGCAGTAAAAAAATGAAATTTTTACTTTTCCTCCGAAATACTTCAATCCATTACTTGCTTAGGCTATTAGTCATGTCTATGTTTATACACTGTCAACATTTCATGGAAGATAGCATTGCATCACCTATTGAGCTCCAACAAGTGATGTATGTCCTCACAAATTTTGTTTATATATATGAATACAAGCAAACATTATGAATTCCTGTACTTAACTGTAAAATAAATTTTGCTGCAGTGCTTTCTAAGCCAGTTCCTTGAGATTTGTTTTCCTTTTCATATTGTATTATTTGTAAGCATATCCATGCATTAACCCCTAAAGGAAGTAGGCAGGGGCGTGTGAGTACATGTACCTGTGAGATCGAGTTTTGCCGGATGGGTGCAGCAGCGGCCATGGAATGAAGTACCGCATGCAGGGGAGGAATGGTCGAGCGTCCTCTGCCACCGCCGACTCCCGGGCTCGCGCTTGCTGCCGCTGCAGCTGCCTCCTCCTGACTGTGTCCTCTCTCACCGGATCCGACACGCCTTGGGGAACATACGGCCGGATCCATGCCTCCCTCACCGGATCCACGCTGTGAGCGCCGTAGCCTCGTCCTCCTTGGATTTGCAGGGCCGCCGCCGCCTAGATCGATGGAGGGGGCACGGCCGCACCTTGCGGGTTGCGTGATGGAACACAGAGTGTAGGCACGAGGGTTGGGAGGGCCGAGCGAGGGGAGAGGATGAGGGAGAGGGCGCGGCCTGGAGGGGGAGAGGAGACAATGGCAGCTGAGGTCGGAAAGGTGTGATTTTTGGTCTAGGGTTTTGGCAGGGAAAAGTCCTTTTTATACTTCGTGGGCGCAACGAAGGCCGTTGGATCTTCAATCGATGGTCAGCAATTATGGGCTGAACATAGTAACGGGTTCATTTGAGGTTTAGGCCCATTGCTGTCTCGTGTTACTTTTATTTTTAATTTCTAGTAAAATTCATAGTTATTGTTGTAATAAAATTTTAAACTATAAATGAATTCAAATGAAAAAAATTGTATGCCACAAAGTTTTTAAAATCATCGATTTTTACAACTTTTGTTTTGACCATTTCTCTATCCGGCATTGTTTCAACAATTAAAATATTGAATTTTAAAATATGAAAACATCAAATAATATTATGAGAAAGTAAATGATTTCAAATGAAAAAGTCGTCAAAAACAAAGTTGTAAAAACCAACGAGATATACAAATTTTGAATTTCAAAATATGAAAACTTCAAATAATATTATGAGAAAGTAAATGATTTCAAATGAAAAAGTCATCAAAAACAAAGTTGTAGAAACCAACGAGATATACAACTTTTGTTTTGATCATCTCTCCATTCGACTTTGTTTGAACAATTCAAAATTTAAATTTCAAAATATGACAACTTCAAACAATATTTTGAGATAGTAAATGATTTCACATGAAAATGTTGTAAACAATAAAGTTATAGAAGCCAACGATATCTACAACTTTTGTATTGGTGATTCCTTTATTCGACAAAGTGGTAGTATACATTGTTCACAATTAACACATCCTTCATAATATCACATAACTATGTGAGAGATCTATCAATTTGTGAACAATGTATACTACCACCTTGTTAAAATCATTTTAGTTTTTTATGTAATGATTATGTAACAAAAACATGTTAACATGCAAAAATATAGAATTTTCTGACAAAATTTATAATTATTCTAATTGTTTTATGGTAATTTAGAAATAGAAGGATGAATTATCCCTTGCAAACAAATGTTTTCCTCCAACAACTATGGGATATGGGATAGAGTGAAATATATGAGTATAAATATATTTTTTGTAAATTTTTATGGAGCCTACCCAAAGTACGCACAGTTCAATTTGGAATTACTTTCGGTAACCACGCAGAAATTTATTTAAATGATAGAAAATATGAAATAAGTTCCTAAATGTTGAGGGCATGTATTTCAATGTCGTATGCACCTCAAACTTTTCCTCATCCTTGTGCATGCCACATGTTTAGGGCGCACTAAGTTTCAGATTTTTTAGAGATGGTTTGCTATTTTCTATGGCTTAAATTAATTTCTGCGAGATGGTACGAAGTAATTAGAGGTTGAACTAAGGCTGCCCTGAAAACGATCCAAAATGGGACTAGATTTTTATACTGGGTCTCACATGGTCCAGTGAACCAATTTTGGTGGAGGTGGGTGGAAAATTATATTATTTTGATGGGGTAATTCAACCTCCTTTCTCTAGTTTAGCACAAAATAAATGGGATAATGACCAAAATTGATCAGAAAAATCTAAGATTTTGTGTGGAGCCATAATTTGGTCTGCATGCTTGCACAAAAAAATCAAGGCATTTTGATAGAGCTGGAATATACATCCGGTCGATTATCTGCACTCACGTGTTAATTAGGAATTTTCCTGACCGTTATACAATTTCCCTGTGTGTTTTTCAGATGCCGTCAAGATAATGTTAATTACCTTGACGGTTTATGCAATAACCGTAAAAAACATTCAAAACCGTCAAGGAAATATGAATTTTTCTGCCGGTTATGTGCACTCACAAGTTAATTAGGAATTTTCCTGTTGGTATTTAATTTCCCTGTGTGTATTTGTGAAACCGTCAAGATAATATTAATTACAAACCGTCAATTTTTTTTGAAACTGTTAGGGAATTTCACGTTTCCAATAGTGAATGTAATTCTACGTGCATTCTTCGTTAATGTGTCTAAAGTTTATGACACCACATAAGTATATTATGAAAATATATCTCATGACAAATCTAAAGGTACTTATTTTGTATTATAAATATTGATATTTTTAAATTTATAGTTAGTCAAACTTAAGATACTTTGATATGGTGATGTGCTAGAGTTGTATTGTTTTGTGTACGGAAGGACTATCTTTTTGCCTTACATGCTTTTTATCTTTTCCTCTTTGCCCTAAACTTTTTAAACCCCCATATGTTGTTCTTCCTTCATCTCTATGACATTTGAAGGCGCTCTAGCTGGCCTACCAACCCTAGGGCATCCCGAAGTGTGTTTGCTCCAATGGGGTTCTCTCCTAGTCAACGTCTTCATCGGTTCTCTAGCAAATCTGTGAGCACCGATCGGTCCGATTGCTCACATCAGATGGCCTGGTATGCACTACCCCACTAGCGATGGTCGGATGAGTACAAACCTACCGGGGGTTCACCGATCTGCGATCCGTGCGTTCTAGCGCTAAAGAGGATTGTCTGACATGCACAATCCAACGCTGGACGATTCGGTTGCAAACTTGTCGTGAGCAAAAATCATTTTGTAGTAGAATTCACCAATCTATGATCGATCTGTATGTTCTAGCGCTGTTATTAGCTTATCACTGACGGTCTATTCTATGTCACCCACTAGCTATGATATGTGCTATGATACTGCCGGTTCATATATGGCCTCCTCAACTTAATTTTTGGGGCCGCCAAGTGTTGCAACTTTGGCTATAGGATCTAACACTTGTCGACTAGTGGCTTCAAGTCCTAATATGCATTATAAAAAAGATGGTGGGAATAGAAAAACTTTCTAATGCAGTGATGACAAAAATGACAAGATTTGTTGCAACAAAAGTATCAATAAATAATATTTACATAACAAGCATGGCAAACAAGTGCACTACGAAAATAGATCAGCTTCTAATACCATTACAATGGAAAAACAAGGCTATTTGTCCCCGGGCACCTGGGATAATGAAGGACCAAAAAAATAATGTTCCAACTATATAGCAAACAAAATATATTTGCACATGGCCAGTACAATCACGCTGTAGGTTATAGTCGTCCATGTGGGACCAGAGGGCTCCAAGGATCCTTTTGGTGGTATCCTTGGGGAGATGAATAAGGATGGCTCCCGCATGGTACGCATGGGGAGGACGACCAAGCATCGTTTGTCGGAGTCGCCGGAGAACTTGAACACTGGATCCTCGGCGGCGGCTGCGTCGTCGTGGCAACATTTGGTGCAAGGTTTCGCGTTGGAGCAGCAGGAGAGCAGCGAGCATATGATCATGAGCAGTAGGAGGGTGGTCCGGAAACGATTTGGGAGTGGCGGTAGTGGAAGATGCTTCTGAACCTGGAAGCAGGCCATCTCCTTAGTAGCTTAGTACTCAGCTCTCTAGATAAGCTTGCGAATTCTTTTGTGATGGGTCTTAGCTGCCTCCCACGGCAAGCAATGGCCTTCGCCCATTATATGATGGACCAGTGCGGTCCGTAGTACGCGTTTCTCGTCGATGCATATGCACGGCAGTCCGATCCTTCGGGGAAATTGGTAGGGATTGAACATGCTGCAGATCAGAGATATCTAGACGTGTGCAACAGGAGTATTAGGGGGTGTTTGGTTCCTTAGACCGGATTTTAGTCCATGTCCCATCGAATGTTTGGACACATGCATGGAGTATTAAATATAGATAAAAAAATAACTAATTACACATATTACGACTAATTTGGGAGACGAATTTTTTAAGCCTAATTAGTTCATGATTTGACAATGTGGTGCTACAGTAAATATATGCTAATGACGGATTAATTAGGCTTAATAGATTCGTCTCGTAAATTAGTCTTCATCTGTGTAATTAGTTTTTTAATTAACTTATGTTTAGTCCTCCTAATTAACATCCGAACATTCGATGTGACATGGACTAAACTTTAGTCCGTGATCCAAATACCCCCTTATTATTTGTATGACACTTGACCTATGGATTTGTGTGTTGTTCTACTGTTCCACTACTACCACGTCCGACGCTTCAAAATTCCACAAAAAGCTCCACTGAGTGGGTCGTGCTTAGACCGACGAATAATTGACTACGTACATTGTGAGTATTTTTTTAATTTTAATATTTTTTTAAACTAATTCTAAATCTAACACGGTTTGTTTTTTATTTCTAAATCTAACATTTTTGGCCACGCCTATTGCCATGACGCGACGAAATGCCTATACCGCACTATACATAGTGGCACGACGAGAGGGCTGACGTAGCGACAACCGGAGCGCTGACCGATGACGTAGCAGGAGCTACGGGTCGCACATCTGAACGCGACACCACTGTGCCACGGCGCATGGCGCGGTAAGCCGCGGGAGGTGCAACAGCATGACACTGCTGTGCCTGTGGAGGCGCGCCACGTGCTGTGCTGTGGCCCACGGCGTAAATGGAAAGATCTCTGTGCTAGGACAGGCAGGCACGAGCACGACGAAGGGACACTGGCTGACGACATCCATGTGCCTGTTTAGTTTTCAAAATTTTGCAAAGTTTTTCAAAATTCTCCGTCACATTAATTCTTTAGACGAGCATTAAATATAAATAAAAAATAAAACTAATTACATAGTTTAGACGAAATTCACGAGACGAATCTTTTAAGCCTAATTAGACTATGATTGGACACTAATTGCCAAATAATAACGAAAGTGCTACAGTATTATTTTTCAAAAAAATTCGCCAACTAAACAAGGCCATGTTGTTGAACAGTTGAAGCTTTTCTGTTGATTGGCGTGTCTGAGCTGGTGGAAAAGGTCCCAGAAACACTCCGTTCATACCGAATTTTTTATTTTTTTTAGCTTTTTTTATGTTTTTTCACAAATATATTCATACATGTATGTTTTTAAAATTTAGACTCTTCGCTCGGCGTCATCGTTGGTGGCGTCGAGCTTATAAGTCTCGGCGTCGAAGGGTTTGCCGCCTAGGTCGGGGCCACGTTGGCAACGTGGACGCTGACCTGACAGACAGCACGGCGCTGGGGTTATTGGCACCGAACTTGGCGCCGAGATCTATGGCGCCGAGCGCACACGGCTACGTCTTGGGTGCCGTTCGGCTGGTCACAAAAGCTGGCTTGTTCAATTTCTTTTTTAATCAAAATAGTATTTTTCTCTCGCAACAATTCAATCACAACTGTGTTTTTGAGCTAAATTCAGCCCAGCGAACGAGCCTTGATCTTCGCATCCATCAACGTCAACAGCTATTGTGGCCCAGTCAAAGTTGCTTGTTTCAAAAAAAAAACGTGAAAAGTTGTTGCTACTAGACTGCTACTGTCCACACCAAACTGGCTCGAAATTATTGCAATGAACTGACCGTACGTACCACTCCTACAGCCCTACTTAGTACTTGGAAGCAAGTAGGATAAGTTTAGAATTGATTAATACAATTTATCAATCTCCAAATTAATCAAAATAATATTTCTAAAGTTCACGTCATGGTTTTATTATACATTCTTTTGCACCCTGTTCCTTATTCTTGCCCATGGGGTTCTTTTCCTGCTTTTGGTTGTCTTCTATATCAGTACTACCTTTGGAACGTAGGAATTTCACAGAAATTATATAGAAAAAAAATTATAGAAGAATGGGAACAAATCATGCGTTCCAAAGGGACCTAAAAGATCTGAATGATTCAATATTTGTTTTTTAACATCAATATAAATATGGATACTAATGGGGTGTTTGGCTGCTGCATCTACAGTACAGAGAGAGAAAACACAGCCGCATCATTAACTGCTGCTTAGGCCTGTTTGGCGGGGCTTCTTTTACCAGCTTACTAAATGTTTACTAAAACGACTTCAGCTTCACCGGTGGAGCCGTTTGACATTGAAATTCCGTGCTAATTTAATTTTCTAAATAGACATAAATGAATTAATTTTCTATTATTTTTATTTATCTGATTGTAGATCCTTATTTTAAAAAATGTAAAATGTTCGACATTGAAACTTTGTACTAATTTAAAGGAAAAAGTCTACTTAACCCCCCATCTTTCATACTTGGTCTATTTTACCCCCAACTATGAAACCGTCTGTTTTACCCCTGAACTTTCTAAAACCGTCTATTTTACCCTCTGGGTGGTTTTCAGCGGCGGTTTTGATACAGTAACCGCGGGTTGCTACAGTACCAGCGGTTTTGAATTTTCTTCTTTTTTTATTTATTTTCGGTGAATTTTTGAAAAATCATAGTAAATCATAGAAAAAATATAAAATAAAAAATCTAATTTTATTGGACTCCACATGAGTAGATCTACACAGTGAATATATAATACGGTATGCTTTAGTACAAATTTTTTTTTGTAGCTTTAGATTAATTGAAAAATCCAATTTTGTCTGTAATTAATTAGAATTTATCTATAACTAAGTTATACCTAGTCCAATGAGTACGAAATTTTTACTATAGTTCAAGCATACAATAATTAGCGTACCATAAAAATTTCACCACAATTGGACCATAGAAGCTACAGCTATGAATTATTCCAATTAATTACGGACAAAATTAGATTTTCCAATTAATCTAAGGCTACAGTAAAAAAATTGTACTAAAACATACCGTATTATATATTCACTATGTAGATCTACTCATGTGGAGTCCAACAAAATTAGATTTTTTATTTTATGATTTTTCTATGATTTACTGTGATTTTTCAAAGATTTATCGAAAATAAAAAAGAAAATTCAAACCACCGTGACGGTAGCAAACCCACCGCTACTGTAGCAAATCCGCGGTTACTGTAGCAAAACCGATGTAAAAACCGTCCGGGGATAAAATAGACGGTTTTGAAAAGTTCAGGGGGTAAAACAGACGATTTCATAGTTAGGGGGAAAGTAGACCATGTATGAAAGGCGGGAGTTAAGTAAACTTTTTCCCTAATTTAAACCTCATACGTAGCTAGCAAAGAGGCTGGGACTTTTGTTTGCTGCGCCGTGATCTCATCCGGCTGCACAGCAAAGGTCGTCGCCCCCCGCCCGTGACATGGTCTCGGTCTCCGCAATCCGGATGTGATCGCAGAGATTGATACTCCTAGTAGCGAGCAATTTTTTACAAAACAATTATCTTATCTTGCGGAGTATTGCAAATCTCGTTTAGACTTCTCTCATGCTTCTTCTGTGTCTCAGTTTTCTGAGATTTGCTTGTGATACAAGGAGATTTTTTCGATGCCAGGCAATGTCGTCTGTCTGTGCGTGCGCCGTGCGCGTGTGTGCTTAATTATCTCTGCACTAAGATTTTTAAGACTGACTTGTGAATGAATAACATGGGCAGCAGCAAGAAATGGAACCGGTCCATGGACCAGGCTTCCGATCCAGAAAATCGTATACTAGGTGAGCTGGGAAGGACTGAATTCAAGTCACCAGGAACTGAGGCAAGGCATTCACAGTTGACCACGCTTAAGTCTGTTTGTTTCGGCTGAATTGGCTTGTAAGTCATGGCTGAAAGTACTTCTGGCTAGTTTAGTGTGAGAGATAGTGCAGACACGAAGGCGCCTTGCCGCCTTGGTATGCTCTCACGCCATACCTCACGAGTGCAGAACAAAGTGGCAGAAGAAACGTGATGGTGCTTGGTTAATTGGGTCGCCAAGGCAAGCGGTGGGCGCGTGATCTGGCAGGATTGCTGCCCATGCAGCCATGCTAAAGGTTTGCTTAGCTGGCCACACATAGACAGCAGTTAATGTGGCGACCCAGCAGTGCTGAGCCGGGCTGTCGACTGTCTTCTTTTTTTTTCCAGATGGCGTTTTCTTTTATGCAAAATAGGAAGGTGCTCTGCTAATTCATTCTAGAAGAAGAAACCAGCATTTAACCGGCCGTTTGAGAGAGCTTCCATGGGCCCTGTTTGGTTACTGCAATGACTCCTAAAATTTCTGTCACATCAAATATTTAGACACATGCATGAAGTATTAAATATAGATTAATTATGAGACTAATTGCACAACTTGCGACTAATTTACGAGACGAATCTTTTAAGCCTAATTAGTTCATGATTTGACAACGTGATGCTACAGTAAACATATGCTAATGATAGATTAATTAGGCTTAAAAAAATCGTCTCGCAAATTAGCCTCCATCTATGAAATTGGTTTTGTAATTAATCTATATCAAATGCTCCTTATTAATATCTAAACATTCGATGTGACATAAATTTTAAGAACGACTATAGAACCAAACACCTTTGTATCCTTCGAATCACGCTCTTTCATACCACCGTCTCTTGTCAAATCAGGCCTGCTGCTACAGTAGTACCACGTACTTTAGTCAGCGGATTTGACATGAAAACGCACTAAACCCGTGTTTAGTTCCAAAAGAAGTTCAAAAAGGTGCTACAGTATTCATCACATCGAATCTTACGATGCATGCATGGAGTATTAAATGTAGATGAAAAAAAAACGAATTACACAGTTTGGTGGGAAATTGAGAGACGAATGTTTTGAGCTTAATTAGTTCATGATTGAACACTAATTGTCAAATAAAAACGAAAGTGCTACAGTAGCCAAATTCCAACTTTCACCCCAACTAAACAAGGGCTAAGTCTACTCCTACAGTATGCGCACAGGCACAGGCACAGCAGTGCCCTGCTGTTGCACCCCCCGTGGCCCGCGCCATGCGCCGTGGCGGGGCAGTGCCGCGTTCAGATCCGGGGCGTGGTAGTCCCTGCCATGTCACCAGTCAACGTTCTGGTTGTCACCACGTCAACCATCTCGCCGCGCCACCATGTTGGCAATAGACGCGGCCAAAAATGTTAGATTTAGAAATAAAAAAACAAACGGTGTTAGATTTAGAATTAGTTTAAAAAAATGTTAAAATTAAAAAAATATTCTACATTGTTGTAGTACCGTATATAGGAGTTTTGCCGAATGCCAGGGCACTCAACGAAACCCCTTGCCGAGTGTTACGCTCGGCAAAGGGTTTGCCGAATGTTATAATCGGCAAACCATTTAACAGCAAACGCAAGTTTGACAAGTGTTTTTTGTCGGGCACTCGGTAAAGACGTTGTCGAGTGCAAAAAAAAAACTCAGTGAACTTTTTTTACAAAAAAAAATAATAAAAAAGGCACGCCGACACCACGCCCGCACCACCGCCGCCGCCACCATCCACTCCCGCTGGAGCCCTGGGCGCTTGGGTGAGCGGAGGTCGACACCACCGGTGCTAGAGCGCTTAGTGCTGGAGAGCTCGGCTCCTGGAGCCCAACATGACTCCCTGCAGAAATCGACACAGAGATGAAAACGGACAGGGAGAGAAGAAGCTGCGCACGGCCGGGAGGGCCAGCGACCAAACCAGCTCGGTGCTGTGCTCAAGCTCGGCGAGTAGCCCACCAAGGGCAAGCACGCTGATGTGCTGATTTGCTCGGGCCTGAATACAGAAGACCGACGAGGAGCCTAAGAACAGAGAATAGAAAGCTGATGAACTAGAGCAGAGAAGGAGCGGCCACCAAAAATCACCGGAAACTGATACAAATCACCATGATTCGAAGCCAAATTTTGCAATGATGAAATTCACCTTGGCACGAACCTATTCCCCAAAAATCATGCCTTGGGATTGACCCAAACTCCAGTAAATTTGGTTCGAAGCCATGAACTCGGGTTTTTCCCCAAAACGAAATCAGCTTGATTTGTGGTGCTCAAATGAAGGATTTGTCAGAGGATCACCCTAGCCTTGATCACACATGTCAGGGGCTCCAGAGGGAGGGGGAGCCGGGAGAGGAAGGGACGCCGGCGGGGAGGGCAGGGAGAGGGAGCTGGGAGGGGAGGGAGGGGGGGGGGGGCGCGCGGTGTGCGGGAGGCGGGGTTTTATTTCTAGAAAAAATATTATGTCATTGCCGAGGGTTAGATCTTAGCACTTGGTAAAGTTTTTTTTTTATCTTCTCCTTTTTTTTAGAAAAAAAGATTTTATTTCTTTGGCGAGTGTTCTACATCTGAGCACTCGGCAAAGTTTTTTTTTATTTTTTTTCTTCTCCTTCTTTTTCAAAAAAAAAGATTTTTATTTTTTTGTCGAGTGTTTTTTTTTACACTCAGCAAACCCTCTCTTTTGCCGAGTGTTTTTTGCGCAGCACTCGGCAAAGAAATTAGTCGCTGAGTGCCCGAGGGAATATACTCGACAAATATAAAAATACTTGGCAAATTTGAGGATTCCGATAGTGAGCAGTGGAGTGCTGGTCCGTATTTGTGTCTCCAAATAATTGACTGACGTAAGTGGGTCTGATCTCTGATGTTGAGTTATCTTTCAAGTTAATAGACTAAAGCTTGTGAGACACCGCTGCTGCCCCTTTAGCTCCTCGCCGTGGCTGCCATCGCTGCCGTATACTCTCCGGCGAGTCTACCGGTGGCAATACAGAGAAGGGAGCCATCGTCTATCTTTACATCAAATTTTTATTATAATTAGCTTAGGATTTTGCCTAAATAAATCTACAAACGAAATTAGTTGAGTTTTGACTAGGATCTTGTTAGATGCGATGACTTCAACTACTATAGAAATAATTTTTAGCAATATCTTCTTTTTCAATAGAGGCAGCTCTATTAAAATCTACATCTAAAATATAGTAAGCCAGACTACCTCTAAAAATTACATTTTGAGAGGTAGTTCGGCTTGCTACGTATTTCTTGAGGCGGCTGGATTTCCCACACCCACCTTTAAATATTGAATTTTAGAGGCTGCTAGCGAATTTTATTCAACACCAAAAATAGTGCAACACAATAAAATTATCGAAGGGATCTACAACCTTGTAGCTGACTACGTTTTCCTTTCAAATCATTTTGATCCTGCAAATGCTTTTTGAAGTTCTCACATTTTAGAATTTATTTTTTATGTTTTCAAATAACCTCACATGGAGAAATGGCAACAATCGAAGTTATAGATCTTGATAAGATCTAAAACATTGCAGTTGATAACTTTTAAATTTTAAATAATCTATGGTCCAAAATTTAGTTTGAGGACCTTGCATTTTGAAATTTCAAATTTTTGAACGATCTTGGATGATAAAAAGGCAAAAACTAAAGTTGTAGATCTCAAAGAGCTATCAACTTTCTAGTTGACGATGATTTCATTTGAAATCATTTATCCAAGGGAATTTCTATTTAAAATTCTCATTTTGAAATTCAAAATTTATATGACATTGGATGGAGAAAAACCAAAATCAAAGCATAACTACATCTTTCATGTTAAAATACTTTTCATTTGGGGTCCAAATTATTCATTCCAAATATAGTAAAGTAAATATAAAAGGATGTATCTACCCCTTAGTTACAAGTGACTTTTGAGATGGAGTGGCTAGTGGAGGTATGTCTCGATTTATTACGTGTGGTTGCCTAGTAATTAAAATAAATCTTTTTTTGTCCCAATTTATGATTTCTGAAAACCGGTTTCTAGAAGAGATTGAACATCTGCCTCTACAAAACGGATAAGTCTGGCTGCTTCTACAAGTCTTGGCACTAGTAATATTCGATGATTGCTACGATGAGATCGTCATTGTAAGCATCGATTTTATCGGCATGAGGCCAATTTGTGGCCATTATTCTCCATGATGGTAGCAACTCGAGGTCATTGATCTCACCATCGATGGCCGTGGAGAGAAAATCATGGGTTGGAGGTATCCAATCTGCAGCCGATGTTTTATTTGATGATGCAACTGCTGATGTTCCATTTGAGATGCATTGGAGTGGTTGCTTCCAAAAAGTTGGATGTTGTCGTGGCGCTTCTATGAAAGTGAACCAATCTAGTCATTAACGGCTTCGTGTTTTGAATTTTGGTGTGAACAGCGGGATGCCCAGTATTCTGGATTTGATCATTGGATCTAGCACGAGGACAACAATTTTGTTTCGGTGTTCAACAAGGCTCCGTTCAGCATTGAGAAAAGCAACTACCGAAGAAGATGACGATGAAAAATCTAGCTAAAAACAGACTCATGCTTTTCCATAACACCTGACACGTCGGTTACGTTACAGTTGGACATAATAGGCGCACAATCTGCAGGACAATGAAATCCCAATCAGATAGCGCGTATATATACCGGTAATGCTGGGTACGGGTATAGGGCGTCCGTCTGCCCAGACGGTGCTGATGGTGGGCCACGACGTAGCTCAACGACCACTCATCCACTCGTCCTCACCCCCAACCATTCTAAATAAAAAATAAAAAAAATCTCTCCACCACATCACCATGCGGCTGCCATTCCGTCCGTCCTGTCCCGAACAGGGATGCCACTCTCGCCTCGCTACTGTCGCTCACCCCATCCGGCGCCGCTCACTCGCCCCCGTCGCGAGTGCTTCTTGCCCCCACCCGACACGCGCGCTGGTGCTGGTGGTGCTCGCTCCGCTCGTTGCGTGCACCGCCCGCTCGTCCAAGCAAAGAGCGGCGCTGGTGGTAGTGGTGCACGTGCGCTGCTGGTGCTAGTGCACCCGCCTGGTCGAGCAAAGCCCGCTGCTGGTGGCGGTGGTGCGCGAGCACCGCCACTCGCTACCGACTCTAACCCCCGCGGCTGGAATCGACTGGACCCGGTCTTCCCGTCCCCTATGTTGCATATGTATGTTTCAATTGGTTTATACATTTCATCTGTATGTTGCAGTTGTTCCATTTTGATGTTGCAAAAGTAGATCTGGGGATGTTGCACATGTTGCATTTGTTGCAAGTGTTTTAGATGCATGTTGCAAGTGTTTGTTCAAAATGTTTCATCTGTTTCCATACGTATATTGCAATCGTTTTTATTTGGATGTTGCATATGTTTAAAACGTATGTTGCAAAATATTTCAGCTGTTTCAGTCTTACGTTGTAGCAAGTGGTTTCATGTTGCAAGTTATAAGTGTTATTTTTTGGATGTTTCATTTGTTCTACACATATGTTGCAAATGCATGTTCCAAGTGTTTTATCTGTTTTCAGACGTATATTACTATCGGTGTTTCGAGTAAACACCAACTAGTAAATTTATATTTGTTGCGCGTTAGGCCCGGTTGGTGTGCTAAAAGACACAAGGTTTATACTAGTTCGGGCAGAATGTCCTTACGTCCAGTTTGCTGCTGCTGCTCGTGTTATTAGCACTGAAAGGTTCATAGGAGGGGGTACAAACGGTCGAGAGAGGAACATGCCCTAAGTCTCTGATGGAAAGGTCGAACGGGTGTTGAGAGCTCGGTTGCTGCTCAGCTATGTGTTATGTGCTGCGTGGTGTGTTGAATTGATCCGTCCCTTTAGTGGGGTGCCCTGCCCTCCCTTTTATAGATCAAGGGGGAGCAGGGATTACAGATGGGAGAAAGGAGAAAAAACAAAGGCAAAGAAGGTCCCTCGAAGGTGCCGGGTCTTCCTTTTCCTTTGAGCCTGCCCTACTGACACGGCAGACGGTGCCAGGGATAGCACATTCGGTGATCTTGATAGGTCCGTGCTCTGGCTTCGTTCAGCAAGTGGTCACGTCCCATCCTGCCCCGGCGGGCGGCGCGACGCACTAGGGTGCCGAGTCACGACCATACGGGGAGCAGACGGCGTAGAGGCCCCATGTTTGTTACTGTAGATAACATGAGCTTCCTCCTGGACCATAGTGGTTGTCGTATGTTTCTGTTAGGATTTCTGTCCGAGGGCAAATGTCGGCGCCCATAACACTGTAGGACAAATGTCGATGCCCACAACACTGTTTGGGCTCTGATATGCCTAGAAGGGCTTAAAGCGCCCGTCCAATCATGTCCTGATGGTACTTTCCTACAGGCGTGCAGGGTATGGTCCTTGGTATTTGCGGTTGACTTGAGTGCGCCACCTTATCTGCATGCGTAGTTATGAAGGAGTAGCGCATACGTCGAGCGAGGCGGAGTCCGCCCTCAAACGTCGGACGAGGCGGAGTCTGCCCTGAGACGTCGGGCGACGCGGAGTCTACGTCTGGTCGTCGGGCAAGGTGGAGTCTGTCCTTAGACGTCGGGTGAGGCGGAGCCTAGCCCTTGAACGTCGGGCAAGGCGGAGCTAGCCCTTGGACATCGAGCGAGGCAGAGCCTGCCCCTAGACGTCGGGCAAGGCGGAGTTGGCCCTCAGACGTCGAGTGAGGCGGAGTCTACCCCCAGACGTTGGGTGAGGCAAAGTCTAGCCCCCGAGGGTCGAGCGAGGCGGAGCTAGCTCTCGGATGTCGGGCATGGCGGAGTCTGCCCCCAGACGTTGGGCGAGGTGGAGTCTAGCCCCTAGGGGTTGGGCGAGGCAGAGCCAGCCCTCGGTCATCGGGAAAGGCGGAGTCTGCCCCCAGACGTCGGGCGAGGCGGAGTGCAGCCCTCGGGGGTCGGGCGAGGTAGAGCCAGCCCTTAGGGGTCAGGCGAGGCGGAGCCAACCATCGGACGTCGGGCTAGGTGGAGTCTGCCCCTAGACGTTGGGCGAGGCGAAGTCTAGCCCTCGGGGGTCAAGCGAGGTGGAGCCAGCCCTCAGGGGTCGGGCGAGGTGGAGCCAACCTTCGGTCGTTGGGCAAGAAATGTAGTTGTATTCTTGTCTATTCAGAAGCATCAATGATTGATGGTTATTAGGTCCTCCTCTTTGGGTACCCTAGTATTCGGTCCCCGACAGTAGCCCCGAGCCCCTGGGTGATCCGGATAGAATCGTCCGGGGGGTGATTTGACTTGCCAGAGGGTGCGCACGAGCGCACCCGATGGGTGTAGCCCCCCCGAGCCCCCGAGTGATTTGGATAGAATCGCTCGGGGGGGGGGGTATTTCGATTCGCTAGAGGGTGTAGCCCCTGAGCCCCCGAGTGATTCGGATAGAATCGCCCAGGGGGTATTTTGGTTTGCCAAAGGGTGCGCGCGAGCGCACCCATCGGGTGTAGCCCCTGAGCCCCCGTGTGATTTGGATAGAATCCCCGGGGGGTAATTCAGACCCTTCACAGGTATGGCTATGAGATTTGGTGTTTTGATAACTGGATAGTTCGATTGGAGTCCTGGTATCCCGTTCGTGGGGATCTGGCAAGAGTCAGCCTGGCTGAGACTTAATCGTGGGTCGAGATACTTGTAGCACTCATGTGCCTGGGTTTTGGCTGCTCATGGGCCCATCCTTCGTTGTAAGGCTGCCTTGGGACAGTCGTCGAAACCGTTGATGGGCCAACACTCGAACTCCTAGGCCCAGGTGGACCGGAGGAACATTTTTTGACCCATATCTCCTCTGCTGGTAAAGAGTACTAGTCTGCCCAAGGAGGCCAAATGTTCGGCGTGTCTTCAGAGGGAAAGGATAGGTATTGCGGGTGCATATCCCGCGTGGTGACATGGTGGTGAATTGTGGTAGGCGCGGAGATCTAGGCAGACTGGTGCCTTCCTCGCATCCATCGCCCCTATGAAACCAAAGGGTTCGCCCCTAGGGTTTCATACATTGCCTCCTTGCCATTGCATCTACAAACTCCCCTACCAATCGCCAAAGCCTCTCGCATCCACAGCTCAGTAGCTGTCAAGTTTGCATCCATCCACCCCAATCGTTTAATGGAGCAGTGGTGTAGATCCAATGTCACCCTCTAGCGCCTGGAGAGCCTCGTTCGCCATGGTCTTCTTTGCGTGCAGACCACCACCGAGGAGTGGTGGCTGTCCAGCAATGAGGACGCATCATCACCGCCCGAAGGCTACATTGTGTCCTTCGCTCACTTCCACGAGCAGGGATTCACCACCCCTGCCCACAAGTTCCTTTGGGGGTTGCTACATTACTACAATGTGGAGCTGCAGCACCTTACTCCCAACAGGATCTAGCACATTGTGGCGTTTGTCGCCCTGTGTGAGGGGTTCTTAGGGATTAGTCCCCACTTCGACCTGTGGCGGTATTTCTTCGCTGTCACCCTCCTGAAGAAGTAGGAGAAGAGGCAAGAGCTGAACATGCCGATGGGATGCACCGGCATCCAGCTCTGCAACAACCGGGTCAATGAGTACCTACCGATGCATCTGTCAACCTCCAACAAGGGGTGGCATTCTCATTGGTTCTACATAAGGAACGATGTAGCTGCTCCCTTGCTAGAGTTTACCAGGCGCCTCATCGAAGAGGTCCCTAACTCGTGGAGGAAGTGGGGGTGCTAGAGAAAGATAAGATAAGGATCTAGGACCACCTCACCGCCATTCGCATCCTGATGGAGAGGGACGTGAAGGGGTCGGGGATCATCGGTGCCTACCACATGAGGAGGGTGGTGCTACTGATGAGGCGCGCGCTTCCTCTACACATGATGGCCCCTAGGGTGTCACTTGATGGGATAGTGCTTGCCGAGGGAGCACTCTCCCCCTCTAAAGTGGCACAACGCATCAAGGAGGCAATGGAGCCTTCGTTGGACGACGCCGGCGCCATGCTTGATTTTGTGTATCTAGTGTCAGGGCATCCCCCAATGCGTCCGAAACCGGGGGACATTGACTTCTTAAGTTCTCTTTCCCCATGCCTCCTTTTTAATTGAACTCCCGACCCCTTGATGCTGATATTGGGATAGGGGAACCAGCCGAAGAGACTCGTCTTTATGGATTGCCTAGCCCCGCTGCTGAAGGACTCGCTTGTGGTGGCGGTGAATCGCACCGCGACCGAGTGGCAGAAGAAGGCCAAGGAGGACGAGAGGAGGAAGAAGCAACAGAAGTTGTGGGCACGGGAGCGAGGAGAGGAGACAGACAGTGATGACAACAATGGTGACAACGATGAGGATGACGATGTAGTTGCCGACATTGAGTGGGATGACTAGGTGAGCGAGAATACGCTGACAGGTATCCACTCGTCCGTGCAGGGGCCTTTCCTATTCCTCATGGGGGAAGGCACGTCTATGGGGCCATCGGAGACGGGCCAAACTATCGGCCTACCCTAGGAGACAACAAGAGTGGGCGGGTCTGCCACTGCGCCTGAGGTGCCGACACAGAGGGGTGGCCCTGTCGCCGTGCCTCAAGAGCTATCAAGCGCGGGTAGATCTATTGCCACCCCCAAGGTGTCGGTGGAGGGGGGTGGCTCTACTGCCGTGCCCCCAGATGCAAGGGAGGCGGGTTCCTCTGCCTAGGAGCAGGGGGTGGCCTCGAAATGGTCCCACCCCAATGAGGTAGAGCAGAGGCCCAGGGGTTTGTCCCCCAAACGTCTCCACCGCCCAACAACGCCAACGTAAGTCACCAGCCTCTCTGTTTTCTCTATTTTTCTCTGTTTTTGCCTGTTGTCATCGTGACTCATGTGTTTTGTTTCTTCTATAGCATCAGGAGATGGGTCATATGGGGCACTTCTTTAGCACTAGCGCCCAAGAAGAGTGTCGCCTTTCAGGCAAGGCAGGGGCCATCGCCTGACATCACTCCCATTACGGACGAGAGCGGAGCCGGCATCACAGCCTCGTTGGCTGGTCAGGCACCGCCCATGGTGGTGCCCGTGCCCTCGATGGGTCAAGCGATCAGCGACGCTGAGGCGGTGCCCTCGGAGGTTGCTGAGCAAACGGCAACGAAAGCAATTTTGCTGCTGACGTTGGAGCGGGCAGAGCTGCCAGTCGCATTCGTTGCGTTGACCACGGTGGGCGTGGCATAGCCGGACGAGGTCGCACCAATGGAGGTGGAGGTGATGGGGGCTATGACTGATGGGTCAAGGCCAGAAGCTGTAGTGGTAGCACCCAAGGTAGCGGCACGCCCCGTGCTACCGATGGCCCAAGTGACGACGCCCGTCGTGGGCAGGACAGAGGGGGTCTTGGCCGAGGGACCCTCGGACACCACGGTGGTTGACGAGGAGACCGGTAGGGAGGTGTCCCTAGTCCTGACACCGAGGGGTAGCCACCCGCCGAAGCAAGATGAGCCCTGCTCTAGTGGGGTAGTCTATAGGACCTATCGTCGGAACTCTTCACCGTCGACGATGCCACCGAGGGCATGGAGTGGGAGAGTCTCAACGAGGGGATCATGACCACGCTGGAAGCTTTGAACTAGGCTAGGGCGCCCTATGAGACATCATCATTCCCACTGGCCGGGTATTCACTTAGTCTTGCCTCTTGCCCTCCTCTTTCTTCATCTATTTTTGTGTTCTGACAACCATCTTTTTTTAGTCTCTTATTGCTCGCAGTCGGGAGAAATCCAGGTTCCTTTGAGAACACAAAAAGGACTAGGACTCCCTCATCGATGAGGCACGACTGCACTAGGATGTGACCGCCTAGCTCTGATAGAGGGTGGCCGAGTTGACTCCCCTTGCCACTGAGGCTGACAATCTTCGACGGTGGGAGGCCGAGGCCCGCCGGGACGCGGAGGACGCCGAGAAGTCTTTTAATGAACTGTCAGAGAGGGCGTAGTGGGATGAGGAGGAGGCCACTAGAGTGCGGAAGGAGCTGGACGAGCTGCTCTAGCAGGATGCCGAGACCCGCTAGTGGATCATCGACCTATTGGCAAGGCTGAGAAGGAGCGAGATCTCAGGCTAGAAGCCAAGGAGAGGTCCACAGCCCTGGAGCAGAGGGTGAAACTAGACGCTGAGGTGGTTGCCCGACTTCGCAAGGAGCGAGATGAGCTATGCCAATCCATGGAGAGGCTCCGCTCGGAGCATGGTGCGGCCCACGAGGAGCGCGACTAGGCCGTCTGAGAGCGCAACGAGGCAAAGCAGAGGATTAGCTCCCTCTAGGTCAAGCTTGGGACCACGAAAGCCCAAAAGCTAGAGGCCGAGGGCACTGCTGCTGGACTATCCATGGATCTCGCCGATGCGAGGAGTCTTCTTTAGGTGGAGAGCGACGAGCTTGATGTCCTGAAGGTTGCCCTTAGCGTAGTCTGTGACGACCTACAGGTGGTGCAGGCAGAGGGGACCAGCTCGCTCATGGCCCGTGCCATAGATATCACGGTGTGGGTGTGCCAGCTGGAGAAGGAAACACTTCACTCAAGGATCACCCAAGCCTTCGTCATCGCCCGCTCGCATTATGATGGAAGCATCGACTTGGAGGCGATGAGCCTCGGTTTCGTGCCTGGCTACGAAGCCTCCAAGCTAGATGAAATAGAAGCAGCGGTGACTCCTCTTGCGGAAACCCTGGCGAGCAAAGTTGAAGACATGGTTCTCCCCTAGAGGTGGTAGTTAGTCAAATAGGTCTGATGGATATTATCTGTAATCTATGGACAAGTGTCGACACTTTTGTGTCTTAAAAATAGATTCGTAATTTTGTTTCGTTAAACAAATTCGTAATTTCGTTTCATTTGATTGAACTTGCTTTCTTCCCTTTTCGTATTCAAAAAAGAAGGGCTCATGCAATCCGACCCTTCCATTCGTTAAGACCATAGGGCCCGAGGTGTGTAAGAGGGAAACTTCGATTATGCTGGTGAGCAATGTTACCGTAGCCGTCGGGGCATGGGTTTTTTTGTAGTCTGACTAGGCATGCTCGGTTATTCGTTCCCACAAACCTTTCCACTAACCTTAACGTGTGGAAGAGGTCCGATGCAGCGATTGTTTGGAAAAAAGAGGTATTTATACCTTTATTAGTCCCCTAGTGAGATCCAACCCCTTGCAGTTGCTAGGGTCGAATGTCACTAGAGACCAAAGAGAGGATAGTGAAACTCCTCTTATATTCACATGTACCCCTTCCTTAGGATTTTAGCTATCATTCTGCGATTGTGCGTTTGGTCTCCTTGCAAGTCCAACCATCCCCGAGACCCCGCGCGTAGCGGGGATTCGGTCAAGGGTCGGCTCATTTTTGTGGCTGTCGCCCCGTCCGCGGTTTTCACAACCGGAGGGGTTGAGGCAACGTCACTTGCCTCGATGGCTCAAGTGACGCACTTGATGAGCTCGCTAACGGGGATGTCCGAACAGAATCTAGTCCCATCGCTCGTGACAGGGTCGGCAAAGCCCTCGGGTGGTATTCCATTGCTCCTTAACCAGCCTTTCAATAGATTCCCCTCAATGGAGATTCTATGGGCTTGGCTAAAGGCTAGATCGAATGAGAAGGTTGAGCTGACCCTATCTGCCTTTATGCGGGTTAGGCGAAGGCTGCTGTGGCTCATCTACATTTTCTCCCCTAACTCTTATTCGACATGAGGCGGCCTCGGGTCCTTCGTGGGCCGGCCTTCGAACCTTGGTCTCTTGATCTAGGATCGGGCGGCTCGAGCCCCCGAGCCCCTTGGGGTCTGATAGGGGTCAGTCGTGTTTCACACATCACCCCGTCCTCGGTTTCCGCAACCGGAGGGGCTGAGCTAACAACACTTGCCTCGACGGCTCGAGTGTTGCGCTCAATGAGCTCGCTAACGGGCATGTTTGAGTGGAATCCAGGTCTGTCATCCGCTGACAGGGTCAGCAGAGCCCTCATGTGGTATTCCACTACTTCTTAACCCAACTCCCGGCAGATGCCCGAGCCATTCGATAGGCTCGGGTGGCCTGTTGGCCTCTCCTCGATGGAGATTCTGTGGGCTTGGCTCGGGGTTAGAATCGAACAAGAAGGGTCGAGATGTCCCTGTCTGCTTCTGAGCAAGGTCGAGCAGGGCCGCTAGGGCTCATCTCAGTTTTTCTCCCCTGGCTTTGTTTGACATGAGGCAGCCTCGAGCCCTTCGTGGGCTAGCCTTTGAACCTTGGTCAGTTGCCACTCATATCAAATGAGATGATTACCGCTTCTTGACGCGATGCGAAGCGTTGAGATGCAGCAATTGCATATGCAACGCTTGGATGTATGGGATGAATGTATGATGTAATGGAAATGAAAGCAAGGGTCGGTGATGTTACCTTGGTGGCATGAGTGATGGGGAGCTCTTACCAGACATGTCCGTGTGGGGTTCGGGTCTGACATTTGCGACGGGCCCGGTGTAACCTGCACGAGCATCGCAATTTTTTGTTTTTGTCTATCAGCAGCGATCCGAGCCATTTGATTGACTTGGGTGACCTAACAGCTTCTCCTTGAGGGAGATTCCATAGGTAGACCCCTCCAAACCCTTCTCAAGAAGGCAGATGCTAAAGCTTGGGGTGCGGGGACAAAAAATTCGATCACGCTGGTGAACAAAAAATGTCGTAGCCATTGGGCATAGGGTCTAGCGGTTCGACCAGTTTTACTCAAAGTTTACACCCGCACACCATGCCTCTAGTTTTTAAATGTAAGGAGAGGTCGGTGAAGGGAATGTCTAAATGAGTAGACACCCTTGGTAGCCCCCGAGCGATGTCCACGCCCCTGCCGTTGCTAGAGTCAGAGGCTCGGTAGTGAAATTGATATGTAAAGTAAGTAAATAAGGATGCTTATCTTTCGATGGTCGTTTGGTTCCTCAACCCCGCCGCTCGGGGTTCACCTGGGCCGTCCGATCGACTCAGGAGGCCCGTTGGTCTCCCCTTGATAAAGGTTCCATCGTTGGGCCCTTCCAGGTCCTTCCTAGGAAGGTGGAGAGCCGCCTACATGTGGCTGTGCCTTGTTTCTCGTGCCCAGTGTGTGGTAGTGGTGAGCCATGCCTAGGCCACATCCCATTTGACCAGGCGCTGTCTTGTCAAGCAGGGCACGTCCTGTTAGTCAAGACGCATCCCATCAAATTCATATCCGCATTGAATAGGGGAAGGGAGAGGGTTTTTTGCCCCAACCCTTCGCCTTTCTCCAACTGCTGTGTCTCCTCCTTAAATAGGAGAAGGGAGAGGGTTCTCATCCCGTTCATCTGCCTATTCTTGAGTTTCTACCTCTCCTCCTTCTTCCTTCTCACTGAGTGCATTCGTGCATCACGACGGTTCCTAAGTGAGAGAGGGTAGAGCGACGGAGAGGAGAACTCACAGATCCATTCATGAATCTGGAGCACGATGTCGAGCTAGAGGTCATCCAACATAGATGAGATGGTGCTAGCTACCTTCGCCGAGCAGGGGCCGCTTCTACCAAAGGAGGAGGCGCACTAGAGAGTGCTACACGTCACCGGGTTTGTCACCCTCTACGAGGCCTTCGTCGAGATGGAGCCGTACGGAGACTTCTTCCGGCGAATCTTCTCCGGGTGAGCCTTGTCGGTGGGGAAGCCACCCAGGACTACGCCGATGGGGGGCTTTGCCCTTGCAGCTGCTTAGGTCAGCCAGTTCATGAAGTTTGATGAGGTGTCGGAGACATCCACTAGCCATGACGGCCATATTTCGGCGGGCAGCATCCCCGTTCAGAGGCTGCCTCATCTCAAGGTGCCGTTGTTAGGGTTGTGGCTGATTATGATGGCATAGTCCCTGGACGCCCTAGCGAAGACACCACGGTCACTGACATGGTGCTCGACATTATAGACGATGGCACCCTCGGGGATCCCACGGAGCGGTAGGATGTTGCCGATGGAGAGCGTGGCGCGGTGGCCGTAGTAGTATTTAGAGTAGAAGTGGTCAGCAAATGTAACCATTTTAAGTTGTGGGGGAGCCCCCATGTGAATAGTTTTTTGTATTCATGAATACATCAGTCCCTTTTCGTGATGAAATCACTTTGTAAGGGGAAGCTTGTCACATCCGTTTCCTGGCAATGGTCGTGTCGTTTGGTCAATTCGGGCTACCTATTGAAACAAGAATTTCCTGAGGATATAAAGGATGCGGATATCCCGCGCAAGAATTTAGTTGTGTAGATAAGCCAAGCGATGAATTTGTGCAAAAATGGACAAGTTCTTAGATTTCGCTACAGCAAACAGCTTTTCAGCTCTTCTCTGTCTTTTTGCAAAAGAGGTTTAGTGCCTTCCGATCCTTCCCATAGTTAAGTTCATAAAAGCTTGGAGCGCAAGTGAGCTAGCTCTAATCACGCTGGTGAGCAAAGGCGTCGTAGCCGTCGGGGTGTAGGTGCCATGCAGTCCATCCAGTTTTACTCAGAGCTTATTCCCGAAATCCTAGTTCTTAGGATTTACCATGAGGAAAGAGGGTAGGAACAGAGAATGTTCACAGGATAAATGTACTCATACCTGCCCCCGAGTGAGACCCTACCCCTCGTACTTGTAGGGGTCGGATGCCACAAAAGATCAGGGATTGCAATGACAAAACTGAGAAGAGAAAGTATCTGTTTATTTAGGGGTAAAAATGATGTAGCTGCTCAATGTTCTAGGCATTGGTGAAGACCTCGTCGTCGATGGTTTTCAGCTTGTAGGCACCTAGATGAAGCGCCTCTGCAACCACGTATGGTCCCTCCCATGGCGGGGAGAGCTTGTGGCAATCCTTGTTGCTCTAGACAAGGTGGAGGACTAGGTCCCCGACGTTAAAGGCATGTCCCCGCACTCGTCGATTGTGATACCATCACAACACCTACTGGTACTTGGCCGAGCAGAGGAGGGTGACGTCACATGCTTCATCCAGCTAGTCCATGGCATCCTCATGGGATGCCTCAACTCCCTGTTCATCGTATGCCCTGATCCTTGGTGCTCCATAGTCAAGATCGGTTGGGAGGACGGCCTCAGAACCATAGACCATGAAGAAGGGCGTGTAGCCGGTGGCTCGACTGGGAGTTGTCCTTAGGCTCGAGAGTACCGTGGGAAGCTCGGTGACCCACCATGCGCCGAACTTGTTCAACTAGTTGAAGATCCTAGGCTTGAGGGCCTGTAGGACTAGGCCATTTGCGCGCTTGACCTACCCGTTTGTTCAGGGGTGCGTGACGGCGGCCCAATCGACCCGGATGTGGTATTCATCATAGAATTGAAGGAACTTCTTGTCAATGAACTACGTGCCGTTGTCTGTGATGATGGAGTTCGGTACTCCAAAGCGATGGATGATGTCGTGGAAGAATAGCACAACTTGCTCAGATTTGATCACGGAGATCGGTCGAGCTTCTATCCATTTGGTAAACTTGACTATGGTGATGAGCAAGTGGGTGTATCCTCTGGGCACCTTCTTGAGAGGTCCAACCAGATCAAGCCCCTAGACCGCGAAGGGCCACATGATGGGGATCATCTGGAGTGCCTGGGTCGGGAGGTGACTTTGTCGAGCATAGTACTAACACCCTTCACAGGTGCGCATGATCTGCTCAGTGTCGGCTACTGTAGTGGGCCAGTAGAAGCCCTGTTAGAATGCATTTCCAACCAAGGTTCTAGGCATGGTGTGGTGACCGTAGACCCCATTGTGGATATTGCTTAGCAAGCGCTTCCCCTGCTCAATGGGGATACAGCGCTGCAGGATCCCGATGTGGCTTCATTTGTAGAGTTCGCACTCCACAAGGGCGAAGGACTTGGCATGCCGTGCGAGCCGTCGAGCCTCCACCTTATCCATCGATAGTGTGTCATGGAGTAGGTAGTTGAGGTAGAGCTTTCTCCAGTCGACCAGAGGGTCGGGCTCTGTTACTGGATCTTGTTCAAGCTCCATGACCTTGGGGCCAGACGGAGCCATCGGTTGGTTAGCCCCTGAGGCTGGATCGGGCGGACCATCGTTGGCCTATTCTGACCCTTCATAGCGCACCAAGGGCTTGTGTTGGTCACTGGTGAAGACACCTATTGGTACCGGCTCTCGGCCAGATGCTGCCTTCGCAAGCACGTCGGCCACCTTGTTGAGGCACCTTGGGATGTGATTAACTTCGAGGCCATCGAATTTGTCCTCCAACCGTCAGACTTCTCGGCAGTATGCAGCCATCTTGGCCTCGTGATAGCTTGACTCTTTCATGACTTGGTCGATGACTAGCTGGGAGTCGCCCTGAGTGTCGAGGCGTCGGATGCCCAACTCGATGGCAACGTGTAGGCCATTGATGAGTGCTTCATACTCAGCCACATTATTGGATGAGGGGAAATGGAGACAAACCATGTACCTCATGCATACCCCGAGGGGCGAAATGAAGACTAGCCCTGCACCGGCCCCCCTCTTCATCAGCGATCCATCGAAATACATCATCCAGTACTCTTGGTTGATGACCGCCGGTGGCATTTGGACCTCGGTCCATTCCATGACGAAGTCCGCCAACACCCGGGACTTGATCGCTGTTCGGGAGGCATATGTAATGCCCTAATCCATTAACTCGAGTGCCCATTTTGCGATTCTTTCTATGGCGTCCTGGCTTTAGACGACCTCGCTGAGGGGGAACGACATCACGACCGTCACTGGGTGTGACTCGAAGTAGTGGCATAGCTTCCTTTTGGTGATGAGGACGGCATACAGTAGCTTCTGGATTTGGGAGTAGCGGGTCTTAGAGTCAGATAGTACCTTGCTGATGAAGTACATAGGGCGCTACACCTTGAGGGCGTGCCCCTCTTCTTCCCGCTCCACTACCAGGGCAGCGCTGACCACTTGTGTGGTGGCCGCTATGTATAGCAGAAGGGATTCTTCATCGGTTGGATGAACCAAGATCGGGGCCTTTGTCAGAAGCAGTTTGACCATGTCAAGTGCCTCCTAGGCCTCGGACATCCATTCAAAGTGATCGGCCTTCTTTAGAAGTCGATAAAGGGAGAGACCTCGTTCGCCGAGGCACGAGATGAATCGGCTGAGTGCGGTGAGGCACCCTGTGACTCGCTGAACCCCCTTTATGTTCTAAATGGGGCCCATGCTTGGGATGACTAGGATTTTCTCTGGGTTGGCTTCGATGCCATGCTCGGAGATGATGAAGCCGAGCAGCATACCCCTCGGGGCCCCAAAAACACACTTCTCGGGATTGAGTTTGATGCCATTGGCTCGGAGTTTTGCAAAGGTTTTCTCCAGATCAGCTACGAGATGGTCAACCCATTTGGACTTAACCATGATGTCATCAACGTAGGCCTCAACAGTCCACCCGATGAGGTCCCCGAAGCATTTGAGCATACAACACTGGTATGTGGCCCTAGCGTTCTTCAGACCGAACGACATTGAGACATAGCAGAACAATCCAAAGTGGGTGATGAAAGATGTCACGAGCTGGCCGGACCCTTTCATCTTGATTTGATGGTACCCAGAGTACGCATCAAGGAAGTAGAGGGTTTCGCACCTCGAGGTAGAGTCGACTATTTGGTCTATGCATGACAAAAGAAACGGATCCTTTGGGCACGCTTTGTTGAGACCCATATAGTCGACACACATCCTCCATTTCCCACTCTTCTTTTATACAAGAACAGGATTGGCTAACCACTCTGGGTGGTATACTTCCTTGATGAATCCGGTTGCTGAAAGTTTTGCTATCTCCTCACCGATGGCCCTGCGTTTCTCCTCATCGAAGTGACGCAGGTGTTGCTTCACTGGCTTGGAGCCTAGGCGGATCTTCAAGGTATGATCAGCGACTTCCCTCGAAATTCCTGGCATATCCGAGGGTTTCCACACAAAGATGTCTTTGTTGCCGTGGAGGAAGTCGATGAGTGCGCTTTCCTATTTAGAGAAAAGCGTGGTACCAATGCGCATAGTTTTGCCCTCGGAGCTGTCGGGATCTATGAGGACCTCTTTGGAGCCCTCCGCTGGTTCGAAGGACCCAGTTGACTTCTTGGTGTCGGACGCTTCTTTGGTGACCTCCTTCTTGTGGGCGGCGAGCTCTCCGGAGGCGACGATTGCTGTGGCGTAACCGCAGCATTTGACCTCGCACTCATAGGCGCGCTAGAAGGAGGTGCCGACGGTGATGACCCCATGGGGGCCTGGTATTTTTAGCTTGAGGTATGTATAGTTGGGGACGGCCATGAACTTCGCGTAGCATGGACATCCTAGGATGGCGTGGAAGGTTTCGGGGAACCCAACCACCTCGAAGGTGAGGGTTTCTGTCCTATAATTGAATGGACCCCTGAAGATAATGGGCAGATCAATCTGCCCAAGTGGCATGGCCTACTTTCCGAGGATGATGCTGTGGAAAGGTGCTCGGGTTGGGCGGAGGCGTGTTCGGTCGATGCACATTTCGTCTAGCGTCTTGGCATACATGATGTTGAGACCGCTGCCCCCATCCATCAGTATTTTGGTGAGCCGCTTTAGGTCGAAGATTGGGTCAACCACGAGCGGATATCTCCCCGAATACGGGACGCTCTCTGGGTGGTCGGTCCAATCGAAGGTTATGGCGGACTCTGACCACCGGAGAAAGCAGGCGTGGCTGGTTTGGTCATATAGACCTCTCGATGTGCGACCTTCTGACAGCGTTTAGAGTCGTAGGCCGCTGATCCTCCGAAGATCATAAGGCAGTCGTCCGGTGTTGGAAAGCGTCATTCTTCTCCTCGGCGTCGTCCACGGTGGAGGCAGGGTCCTTTCTGTGCTCCCCTTTGTTGGAGCCTTCGGACAAGAACCACCGCATGAGGCTGCAGTCCTTGTACAGATGCTTGACCGAAAAAGCAAGGTTTGGGCATGGCCCATCGAGTAGTTTTACAAAATGGTTCAGAGTGCCCTCCGTGGGCTTCCGTCCACCCTTGCGGTCAGCAGCGGCCATGAGTGAGTCCTTGCGCTATTGCTTCTTGTTCTTCCTTTTGGCAGAACGATTAGAGTCCCTTCGCCGACGCCCTCGTCATGCCTTGCCTTGCCATCGAGACGATCGAAGATTGCTCTGACCGCTTCTTCTCCTAAGGCAAGGCTGGTGGCGATGTCTAGGAGTTCCTTGGTGGTTCATGGGCTCTTGCGTCCCAACTTATGAACCAAAGACTCGCGGGTAGTCCCAGACAGGAAAGCCCGTATAACATCGGCGTCGGCGACGTTAGGTAGTTCATTGCACTATTAGGAAAAGCGCCGGATGTACCCACGGAGGGTTTCACCAGCCTTCTATCGGTAGTTTTTTGAGGTCCCATGGGTTCCCAAGGTGCTTGTAGTGTCCTGGAAGTTCCCCACAAAGATCTCGTTCAAGTCCGCCCAACTCTAGATTCTATTGGACGACAGGTGTTCCAACCACGCTCATGCCGAATCGGCTAGGAACAGTGGAAGCTTGCGGATAATGAAGTCGTCATTATCTACGCCACCGACTTGGCAGGCAAGCTGATAGTCTTCGAGCCATAGTCCGTGGTTTGTTTCCCCAGAGTATTTTGGGATGTTGGTCGGTGGCCGGTACCTTGGCGGGAAGGCAGCGTTGAGGATGTGTCGGGCAAAGGCCTGAGGGCCTGGCAGACTGGGGCTTGAACTCTGGTCCTCGTCACTGTCGTAGCATCCACCGCGACGAGGATGATAGCCATGGCTGACTCCCTCACTTGGATCGCCATGGGTATGCTGCGAGCATCGAGAGTGCTGTGTGCGTCACGGTTATGGCCGAGACACTGATGCACCAGGACCACGGCGCGCTGCCTGCCGCCCTATGGTGCCTGATGGACCGACGCGTCCCTGCTGGGATGCCCGGAGAGCGTGCGTTGGCTGGCGTCGAGCTCACATCGCTGAGACAATGAGCTGTCTACCTGCTGCGCCACCGCATGCTAGAGTAGCGTGCGAATCTCATGGTGGGCCCAATGAGCTCTCTGCCTACTGCGTGGTGATGTTCTAGCTTGCCCGGGCAAAGCGAGGAAGGGCTTCATCATTGGCGATGATCCTCCAATTCATGTCGCGGGCCATGGCGCATGCATGCCCATCGTCTACTTGACGCTCGATCTCCTGATTGAGCTCCGCGCATTCCCACACAAGCTGGAGTCACGCTTCCTCGATCTCCCGATGTCGGGCTTTCAGCTGCTCCACCCCCATGCGAGGTGGGGCCACTGTCTCCCCTTCGGCCTCATCGCCGAGGTTGTTCGCTGGGGTAGCCTCCTCCTCGGAGATGCTTTCGACATGTCCCTCGGGGGTACCCATCATAAAGCATTCTCGGGAGGGATGATGGCTCCCCTTGCTTGAGTCAGAGCCAGGGGACGACCCCGGCTCCTCTGTGAGGAGGTTGTGGAGACATTCCGTGACGTGTTCGATCACCCCCACGAACTCGTTGTTCATGGGCAGCAGGACCATGCGTCGTGCCATAAAGTTGCTAACGGTCGTTGTAGCGTTGCGGAGACCGAACGGAAGTGCTATTGGGGTGCTCCGTATGTGGTGTTCCAGAGAGAGGGGTTCTCCTCCGGCGAGACGCGCCATGTTGTTGGCATCGGAAAAGGTGAGGCGGCACTGGTCCTCCCTAGACTGCTAGGGTCCTAGGGAGACACCGAGCTGGCGCTCAAGCCTCTCGTAGTTGAGGCCGATGGAGGGGGAGAGATTGGATGACGGCATGAGCCAATGCCAACTCTCCTTCCACCATGACGATGAAGTCCAGGTCACCGAAGCGCACGTGTGCGCCCGGGACCCAGCTGATTCCGTCGCTAGCCATCCATGGCCTGATGTTAACGTCGGAATGCGCAAAGGCCCCTACCTGGCGCGCCAACTGTCGGTGTTTCGAGTAAACACCAACTAGTAAATTTGTATTTGTTGCGCGTTAGGCCCGGATGGTGTGCTAAAAGACACAAGGTTTATAATGGTTCGGGCAGAATGTTCCTACATCCAGTTTGCTGCAGCTGCTCATGTTATTAGCACTGAAAGGTTCGTAGTAGGGGGTACAAACGGTCGAGTGAGGGACATATCCCAAGTCTCTGATGGAAAGGTCGAACGGGTGCTGAGAGCTCGATTACTGCTCAGCTGTGTGTTATGTGGTGCGTAGTGTGTTGAATTGATCCATCCCTTTAGTGGGGTGCCCTGTCCTCCCTTTTATAGATCAAGAGGGAGCATGGATTACAGATGGGAGAAAGAAGAAAAACCAGAGCCAAAGAAGGTCCTTCGAAGGTGTCGGGTCTTCCTTTTCCTTTGAGCCTGACTTGCTGACATGGCAGACGGTGCCAGGGATAGCACGTTCGGTGATCCTGATAGGGCTGTGCTCTGGCTTCGTTCAGTAAGTGGTCATGTCACATCCCGCCCTGGCGGGCGGTGTGACGGACCAGGGTGCCGAGTCGCGACCCTACGTGGAGCAGACGGCGTAGAGGCCCCACATTCGTTACTGTAGATGACATGAGCTTCCTCCTGGACCGTAGTGGTTGTCGTATGTTTCTGTCAGGATTCGTACCCGAGGGCAAATGCCGGCGCCCATAACACTATAGGACAAATATCGACGTCCACAATACTGTTTGGGCTCTGACATGCCTGGAAGCGCTTAAAGTGCCCGTCTAGTCATATCCTCATGGTACTTTCCTACAGGCGTGCAGGGTACGGTCCTTGGTATTGCGGTTGACTTGAGTACCCTGCCTTATCTGCATGCGTAGTTATGAAGGAGTAGCACGTACATCGGCGCGAGGCGGAGCCCAGCCCCTAGACGTCGGGCGAGGCGGAGTCTGCCCTCAGACGTCGGGCGAGGCGGAGCCCAGCCCCTGGTCGTTGGGCGAGGCGGAGCCAGCCCTCAGACGCTGGGCGAGGCGGAGCCTGCCCCTAGACGTCGGGCGAGGCGGAGCCGACCCTCGGACGTCGGGCGAGGCGGAGTCCAGCCCCCAGGGGTCGGGCGAGGCGGAGCCAACCCTCAGGGGTCTGGCGAGGCGGAGCCAATCTTCGGTCGTTGGGCAAGAAGTGTAGTTGCGTTCTTGTCTGTTTGGAAGCATCAATGTTTAATGGTTATTAGCTTCTCCTCTTTGGGTATCCCAGTATTCGGTACTCGACAATTACATTCAAATTGATTTTCATGTTGCAAGTGTTTTATGTTGTTTGGCGAGGGACGAGCTTGGGGGTAGGAGGACGGTGCGCGCGGCGCACCGGGGGGAGGGGGGCTGCAGACGGGGGCGCTGGGGTGGGCGGTCGGGTGCTTCGGTCGGGGGCACACTGGGTCCCCGCTCTCGAGTGCCGCCCGCGCAAAGAGAGAGGAGCGGGTCCGGGGAATGTCCGATGGACACAGATATAGTGGCGTAGTGCGCGCGTGGAGCGAAACGAATCCAGACGAGGACGGGACGAGGGCGGACTGCGCGGGCGTCCTGAAGCGAACGCGCCGGCATTAGCCAGTCCGTATATATACTGCCGAGTTCTCTGAAAAGCGATGTTTTGGCGGCGCATTAATGCATGGGTCCATTACGTCCTTATCAAAAAGAAAAAAAAACTTCCATTACCTACCGTTGCACGACAGAGACGTTGAAAATTGTCCTTTAGTGCGTCTGCGAGCTTGTGAACACCCCATGGTGTACGTTGGACGTCAGTGGTCTATACGAGGGTGTGTTTAGTTCGTGAAATGAAAAATTTTGGATGTCACATCAGATGTTTTGGGATATTGGAAGAGGTTTTTGGATACTAATAAAAAAACAATTACATAGCTCGCCTGAAAACTGCGAGACGAATTTATTAAGCCTAATTAATCCATCATTAGCGCATATTGGTTACTGTAGCACTTATGGCTAATCATGGCCTAATTAGGCTTAAAACATTCGTCTCGCGATTTTCAACCAAATTATGCAATTAGTTTTTTTCGTCTATATTTAATACTCTATGCATATGCCGCAAGATTCGATTGAACACTAATTATCAAATAAAAACGAAAGTGCTACAGTAGCTAAATTTCTAAATTTCACGTGACTAAACACAGCCTGAGTCTACTAAATTTTGCTTAGCTTTTAAGGAAGTCATATGATGTTGATGCGTGTCAACTCCTCAGGGGGCCCTTGGCTCACGCAAGTGATTCATACTATGCTCTTAGCCCACACCACTGGATTTGCAACACTCTCTTGTTTTTCACGTAGAGGTGAAGAAAATGTGTATCAAGACCCATGCCACATATCTTTCCTAAATAATATCCACTACTACACAAAACGACTTTTAGCAATGACGACATTTTTTTAGAGGCGATTTAATCGAAATTCACCTCAAACATCGTTCTCGAAGCAAACGCCACTAGAAATCCATTCAGAGGTGCTAGCGCTCAGACGTCTAGACGGACGAGCGCGTAGCATGCCCCCGTCTGCCGATTTTTCCCACCCTACACACGCATCCCGTCTTTGTCGCAGCGCCTGTGTGTCTTGAGGACTCGCCTCGCACTCATAGCCCGCCTTATCCGCCTTGATTCGAGGCCGTTCACCCCACCCCGCACTCGCACCCCACCCCCATGGCTCCCCGACCGCCGGCCCCGAGCACGCCCCGTCCGCAGGACACTAGTGCGCCGCGCGCCTGTCCGCCGCCCCCACTCCCCCCCCCGCTCGCCACGCCCCATTCCCCGGTGCATGCCCGCGTCGTGCCACCATCACTCCACGCGCCCCCTACTCTCCAAACAACATTAAAGATGTGCAGCATGAAAAACTTGAATGCAACATATGTATGCAACATATGAAACATCTGTAATATACACTTGCAACATATGTGTGAAACATATACAACATACATATAAAATATTTGCAACTTGCAACATGAAACACTTACTGTAACATAAAATTGTAACAGCTGAAACATTTGGGATAAATTATTGCAACATATGTGTGAAACATAAGTAACATCTAGATTAGAACGCTTGCAACATATATCTGGAATAGATGAAATATTTTGAACAAACCTTTGAAACACTTGCAAGTATGCAACATGCGCAACATCCCTCGATCTACTTAACATCCATATGAAACAATAGCAACATACCTCTAGAACGTCTAAAATACTTGAAACATACGCTTGCAACATATGCTTTTATCGCAACATCTCCTCGATGGCGGATCCAAGATAAAAATTCACCTATGGCGAACTTTTTACTAGTTTGCATGATCAAGCGACTACTATCCAAGATGCTAAGTAGACACATTCTTTTTTTTGGCTCATGCATTCGTATCGATTAGTACGGGCCAGGAACAAATAAAGGCCAATTAACGATAGCATCCAATGATTTAGAGAGAAGTGCACAGCCGTATCCTACACTTGTAAGGCACCACACACGCGCTCGCGACCTTCCTGTTGCGGCTACTCCGCATGAATATACAACGTACACATACCACGGGTACTTTGTGGCAGCTGGCCGCATGAAGCGTGCGCACCTCTGCAGGGGTAGAGGTCTTGGTTTGGCCGGCGGTGAGGTCTGGCGGCTGTCAAACCATGCCAGATTGCTAGATCCACCCCTATATCTCCTTGCTGAGCTCGTGCATCGTGACGGCCATAGCATCGACAGCGGTCAAAACCTTTTGGTGGGGAACGGCGATGTCGGCAGCACCCCAGCAGCACCTCGGCGCGCGCGGGGGATGGGGCACGGTGCGCAGCAGCGGGGGCGCGGCACGCAGAGAACTAGAGCGGGCACGACAGAGGATGAAGCGCGGTATGGCGATGGCGGGGGCGCGGCACGGGATAGAGCGTAGTGCTGAATGGGGTAGCCACGCAGCGTGAGATGGGGTGCGCGGCGGGGAAGACGGCAGCAACAAGCGTACAACGCAAAACAGCACGCGATGGGCGAGAGCGATAGGGAGATATTTTGATAGAAGAGATGGGAGATGCAAAGAGTCAGCATGCCTGCTGGGCCGGTACGCACAGACGCAAAAAGCGGCATCTGGACGGACAGATGCCCGCTCCTAACCATTACCGAAATCCATTTTTTACAGGTGACTTGTATTTTTAGCCGACTTAAAAAATGTCCTTATCTTTAGAGGCGGCTGAATCTAGAGCCACCTATAGAAATCAATTGCTAGACGTGGCTAGATCTAGAACCGTCTCTAAAAATAGGTGTAGCAAAATAAAATTCCTAACCTTTTCAACCAAAGTTGGACAAAGACATCAAAGTTGCATATCTCAAAGAGATCTACAAATCTATAGTTCATGAATTTTCAAATCAACCATTTAGACCCTACAAAATTTGTTTGAAGTTGTCACATTTGGAAATTCAAAAATTTCAAAAAATTTAACCACCTCAGGATGGAGAAATGACCAAAATGATAGTTATAGATCTAAAAGACTACAGTTGATAACGTTCGCGCCCATTAGTAAAGCGTTCCCTCTTGGAGCATCATGTTAGTTTCTTCCAGCCAATGTGATGAGTTAGGTTGGCGTCCGGGCCCTTCCTAGTTGATGGTTGTATGTTCCTTCATGTGCATCCTAGTGTGGCGCAAGGTTGCATTTGGGCCAGACATTGCGATGTCTTTGTGATATGGCTAACCGGGTGCGGCTCCAAGAGGCACTCGTTGCCAACTAGGCAGCGGCGCGCTACATGAGGTCCTTTAATTTCTGATGGTGTCAGCGGGCCCACAAGGTGGATGCTTTGTGGAGATTGTCGAGGATCTATATCAATGCAGCTAAGTTTTGGCTTGCTCAAGGGTTAATTAGCTTATCGTATGTGTTGGATGCCTACACGAGCTGCACGTCCTCTGCTGTGATGGTCATCGTGGCGGTTTCGATGATCGAGTTGGTTCTCAAAGGTCGGTTTAACTTGTCTTGACGTGTTGTGCTCAGCTTCCATACCCAAGTGCTAATCTTGGAGGCTATCGCATTGTTGTTTTGGTGTGTCATCGACTGGGATGGTGTGTTCATGACTTTCATCCACTGGATCGACTGGTGCTACTATGTTTTGTGGGATGTCATCGGTATTGCCATCGCCATCATGGACGTGTTGGGAGTTAGCCATGAAGCACACCCTATGGTGGTAGCGACTCATGACGATCGGGGTGTCAGAGTCCGAGATCTCTCTGGCATAAGTTAGACCATGGCACAGAGCTTGGAGGTGGTTAGATTGTCAAGATATGGCTCTAGATTCTTGAGGATGTCATCAGCAGGCTCGATCACCGACAAATGTAGTCATTATTGAGACACTCACTAGTGTTGCTACCCTCTTCGGGTCGCTAGCTCAGTGGTTGGTTGGTTCCCGCGAACGCATCTTCCACTGCTAGAAAATCCTCATATCGCAATGGCAAAAAGTCATTGCAATAGGGTCAATATCGTGGCAATATCTACTAATTGCCACATTATCACTTCCGTTGGCAGCCATTGCCCAAAGCGGAGTGGCAGAAGGTCCTTGAAGCAGTTATGCATTTTGTTGCAATTACTATTCTTACTAAAACATAATCATGCCTTGTAGATGATAGGTGTTGCAATAAACCATACTGTGGTAGTAAGGTATATTATTAACACATTTAAATTAGTTGCAAAAGACTTTATTGCTAGGTATATGTTTCATGGTATTAGCAGTTAATGCCAGGAAATTGTTTCATGGTAATAGGATATAATGCCATGCACCTTGCCTCGTTGCATTGCTGTATTTTCTAACACAATGTGTCTAGTGGCTATAGGCCCTGTTACCACGAAAACCGTTTTGCGGCAATAGCCTCAATTACCATGCAAATCGTTTCACTTCAATAGGTTCTATTGCCACTTGTAAGGGACCGAGACACCAAAAAGGGGGTAGCGTGGGTGATTTAAGCTTCTAAAAAAAACTACTTGGCCTCTTTTCTACTTATCAAAACCAATGCAAGATATCAAGCTAAATGTGCATCTAGGTTTTGGTAAGTGTTGCTATCTATACCACAAAAAGAGTTTTGCACCCTAGTTCCAACTCTATCAACTAACCTAGCAAACTAGATTAGGAAGGCAAAACACACAACTAAATGAATGCAATTAAGATTGGAGCCTTTGAGAGGTAGGGAATGCAAATTCCTGGTGACGATGGTATTTTTCTCGAGGTATCGAGAAGCTCAAGCTTCACCCTAGTCCTCGCTGGAGCCCCACGCAAGGATAGCCACACAAGTACAAATCACCCGGTTGGGTAACTCCATGGAGCCCACGGTCCTTCCCAATGCGCAATGGTCTCTGCGATGGCCTCTCTCGGATCACTCCCCGCCATCTTCACTATCAAGCTTCCTGCCCAAATTCCACGGGTCTCGTTCCCTCCGATACACCAATGGTGGCCACACCATAAACACGGTCGGTGTGATCTCACAAGATTACAAGCCCTTCTGGGTATAACAATGGCACACACAAGCACCGAGTGGCAAGTGGTGTATAAACCTCACTAAACACTAAGCCTAATCCTAAATATCAAAGCAGCAATATGATGCTCTAACTAGCCTAAGCACTTTCCAAAGCACTATGCTAATCACCTAGTAATTCCATAAGAACTTTTGATGGGTAGAGTACAAGAGATTAGCCTCACTCACTAGAAATGATCCTCAACTCCAACAACATATAAATGCCGAGCTTGTGGGTGGGTATATATAGCCTCCAACAAAAATATAACCATTGTTGGCAAACTACTCTCAGGCAGAGGCCATTGGAAAGGTCTGGTGCACACCCACTAGAGAATTCTGATGGTTCCACATTGACTAGCCATTGCCAACCGTTGGAGTAGCCTAAACTCCGGTGAGGCCTCTCCGGTGACCAGCGTTGTTTTTCTGGTGAGTCTTGGAGCCCTCTGATTCTTCTCCGGAGAGCACCGGAGCTCTCTAGCTTTTTCCGGTACCTAGCACCGATTAATTCTAGTGCCTTCACTGAGGCCTCAAACCTTTTGCGGAAACTTTGAGAGCAGCACCCTAAACTTTATAGTGTTTCCTAGCCACAACCACAGGGGGTTTCCAGTGATCTTCTGTAGACAATTGCCCTTCTGTTCAACCAAGCCCAAGCTTCGGCGCCTCTGCTAGGGCACCATCGGAGAAATCTGGTGACTCTAGATAGAGTCAGTTTGGCTTTGTTTCTTCGTGTCTTTTTGTCCGGGCTTCTTCTACTTGATGTCTTGGACTTCTTGTATGTCTTCTATGATCTTCAATAGTGCTCCTTGGTCTTTGTTGAGGTGTTGATCACTTGATCGTCCTGTTGCCTTTGCCCACTCCATCCTTGCATCCAATGAACGCGAAACCTTGTGTATACTAGCAAACCACATTAGTCCATTTGATTATGTTGTCAGTCAACCACCAAAATGAGATATGGCCCTAGCTAAATGCTATTTTGCTTAAACCATGTGTATGGTTGTGTGGCAAGAAAAGATAGCACAAAGAAATATTTTAGGTTGCAAATAACTCTTATAGCATCAATCAATGTGTGTGGCAATAAGTTTCATCGCAATAGATGAGCATCGTGGCAATAACTTATTGTAACAACGAAATATAATTGTTGCATTTTAATTTTATTGTTGTGGAGAGATTTATGGCAACGCATATTGGATTTCATATTTGGTTAATAAAATGTCGTATGTCCAACCAAGATTAAACATATAAAAATATTGTACGTCCAACCAAGATTAAACATTAATTTTCAGAATCCATTAACTTCAAATACATATGTCTGCACGAAAATCATAGCAGGGCATGTCAACAAATGCTAGTCTTCTCTTGCATGTAGAATGACTTAATAAGGTGTTCTATGTCTGGAATAAAAGTTACTATAAGATGGAATGCTTGACAGAGAGAGCATGCTACATATTAGGCATATTTAAGCAAAATGGCACGCTCCGTAGTCTCCCCTATCCTCCATACTTTCAGGTCCTTGTCGAAGAACACGCCCTTGAATGGAAATGGCTGTCGGGCGTCTCCTTGACGATTCACATTCATGGCTCCATTCAATTCTGCCTCTTGCTGCTCTGCATTCATGTCTCCCTTGGCTTGTACAGATATATGCATTTTTGACACGGATTGCTCCATTTGAAAATGATCACTATTCATAGCTGTCAGATCTTGTGACGCCATGCCTTCTGGCTTGTATTGCACAGTGTGTGGATTCTCATCATCTTCATCATTATGGGCCTGTTCGGTTGGCTAGTTCGTATCGTTGCTGGTTCGTGAAGTACTGCTAGCTGGTTTGTATGAGAGAAAAATATTGTTCCGGCTGAAAATTTACGATCATTTACGACAAGCCACAGCCAAACGAACAGGCTGTATTTCGATTGATGACTTCATTACTCCATGCTGAGCTGTTCTTGTGCCTAGAATGTTTACCTTCATCCTTGTTAGTGTCCATGGCTTCACTTGAACATCCATCTGCATTGACATAAGAAATAAAGTTAACATGTGGTTGGAGAAAAGGTAAACTACAAAAATAATGACAGGTTTAGTGGTAGCATGCCATATTGCATTTGCTTCACAAAAAAACTGTTATCAAACAACTACTTTTACAGCGGAAGAAATAAATGAAATAACAATCGATGTATTTGACTTAAAAAGACTTGATATATAAATACGAAAAACTATTTGCTTTCAAAATTTGTGCCTGACTCAGGTTGCTCCATATGAAGATTGTAACCATTCACAGCTCTCCATGCTTGTGATATTGCTATCATGATTTTACCGAGTTACTTTCTGAGTCCTGCTGGTTGCACAATATAAACAACCATCTTATAACATTTAGGATTCAGTAGTTAGTATTGGCAACATCTTTTATATGTGGTTCTTTAATAGCCAAACCTTAATATAGTTAGTTATAATTTCTATAACAAGATTCACATTGGAGCATGTATAGCCCAGCGAACAGGATTCGGCACAAAATTTGAAAATGACCATCTGGTAATAAAAGTTACTTATTAAGTTCCAATAGAGAAAATACATATAATGCAACAAGCATGGTGGGGAACAAGATTTTTTAAATAAACAACACTATGGGGAAACAAATTATGCTTAAGATGGAACATTTAATAATTTTAAAAATTTATAATTAATTGACAAAGGAAAAACAGCTAAGAAAAACACAACATTATGTAACAGAAAGAAACAGAAAGATTGGTGAAACCTTTAGGGACATTTAAAGATGCATCTACTTGTTGACCTTTCAAATGTGCTTTCATATAGAAATAAAATTTCTAATATTTGAAAATAGATAATACAAAAGTTGATGTGGTCATTGTAAAAAAATAGTCTAAAACACTGTTATTTATCACTAGATGGAGACAAATAAACCGTCAGGTCTAGAGTGAACATATCAAATGTCCCCTATCATTGGAATCTTACCAAAATTTGCATGATCGACATAATTAAAAGCAACACTGATACCAATGTTAAAGAAATGCTTTGATTTGCATAATAATAAGTGAACCTGTAGAATTTTCCTCCCCATCCATGAAATAGGAAGCACTCTCACTTTCTTTACCTGCACAATGATCCAAAGTTTGACTCTCATTGACATAAAAATATCAAGCAACTCTCATGCATTGAGAACTTAATTACTGCTTTTACAATATCTAGCATACACACGAACAGTGAAATCAAATAACCCACCATGAAGCAAAGATTTAGAGGAAGAAATATAATAAAGAACTATGAAACTCCACTATTGTGTTTGAAAAACAGTGAGATAATAAGGACAAATGGCCCTCTAATTATCAGGCTCCTCCTTTATTAACAGGTTTAGTTAACCAAATTGGAATTTGGCTATTATTTCCTCGATAAAGAGTTGCCTACATTTGTATAAGTACAGGTCCGGATGAATTAGGTAACTTGAATTTGATGTAAACTAAAAAAGAAATATATGCTAATTATTCAGCTATACAAGGGATACTAATATGCATGTCTCAGCAAGCCATAGGCTCGAGTGATGCTATTATTTGGTTCTCTTATTCTGACACATTCATGTTCTTATATATTTCTGCACCTCTCGTAATTAAGTCCATTATTCATTCTACCTATTACAATTAAAGACAAACCTTCATTTGGTTTCTTCAAGTGCCCTCTTAAAGATTCAGTTGCATCCTCAGCTATGCTTGGAGACATGAACCCACCACTAATTGTATCTAACAATAAATAAAAGGTCAGAATGGAAGCTATGTAAGATGGAAAGGTGGAGATTGAGAATAATAAAAAAATGTACTAAACACCAAGGAGAATAATATAGTATAAATCAAGCAGTAGCGTCGACTCACCTTTTGCTGACTCCTCTTGAAGATCATTTGAAGATTTAGCTACTTGCTGTTTTTCTTCTAGAGACAAAGGAGGTAAGAAGTTGTTTGTGTCACCTAAAAATTAGATAAGGATGTCATCAGACGAACCATTTAGGGGAAATAATAAGAGGCATGATACAAGAGTTCTTATGTACTGCAGAAATTTGAAGTGAAAAAATGGCCTAGGGAAAAGTTTTAACCAACATTACTAATAAAACAAACCATAAGGGGCAACCAAAAGGAAAAGCTGTGCATAGAGAGCAAACTCCATGACACATCAAAGGATTAGAAAATGTATTATAAACCAGAAAATATAAATTGATATTATATACATTCTGTTTATATATAGACATGGATATATGCTTTTAGGTAAAAGTATTAATACCCAGAGAAATGTTATAATTATAAAGAACTCCATGACGCTGCTAGAGCACGCGCGCGTAGGATTTGGAGTTTCCGCGAGCACACCTCCTCGCACACTAGTTTTTAGTAAAAAAAAACACACAACAGCGCTCTTCCCCGACTCCGGCGCCCTCAGCCCCGCTGCCGCCACCGCCCCACCGTGGCAAGCTAGGGTTTCGCCGGAGGTCCACGGCCGCGGCCACGGCCCTGGAGCTCTCACCCGCAGTGCCACCTTCTTCCCCCCCACCCCCGCCGCCACCCCGACCTAGCCCGACTGCCCCTACCGCCACCAGGGCCCCTAAACTGCCCGGCTGCATCCCCACCGCCTGGCCGGCCTACATCCCCCGGTCGGCCCCTTCCATACCCCCCGGAGTTAGGGGAGAAGAAGAGAGGGCTCGTCGGAACCCTAGCCCGATCCAGGAGGATAGAGGAGAGAGAGAGAGAGAGGATGAGGAGGCCTACCTGGCGCCGCCGCCACTGGATTTGATGGATCTGCCACCGCCATTGCCGGATCCGGCAGATCTGCCGTCGCTGTTGCCAGATCCGGTGGATCCGCCACCGCCGCTGCCAGATCTGGCAGATCCGCCGCTGCCACCGCCGCATCCACCATGGCCACGCGCGGGGGAGCGGTGAGGCGCAGGGAGGCGGTAGGGTGTGAGGACGAGGTCACCGGGGAGGTTGTCGCCAGAGAGAGAGAGAGAGAGGGGGAGGGAGGGAGGTGGAAGACGAGGCTATGCAGGCGTGAGTGGGGAGGGAGCGGTGTGGTGTGCACTCTGCATAGCACGAGCGTGTGCGCTCATAAAAGGCCTGTTTGGGAGGGCTCTCAGCTCCTCCAGAGGAGCTAAAGCCGTTCTAGAAAATGTTTGGCAAAATGGCTCCTTCGCACTAGACGACGTGAACCCACAGCAAGGAGCCACGCGAAGCTCGTTTTTGAGGCTTCTCCTGCGTAGGCAAAAAATGGCTCCGGCTCTTGACCGGCTCTCCATGCGGAACCCTTTCTAAAATAGGCGTTTGGCATAGCTTCTGCAGGAGCTGGAGCTAAAGCCCCTGCAGGAGCCCTGCCAAAGAGGCTCAAAGTAGTATTTACAAAATTGATATTACATACATTTTATTTATATACAGAGATATGGATATATGCTTTTAGGTGAAAATATTAATACTCATAATTATTGTGATAAAGAGCTCTAGAATATTTTCAGAACAGCAAAATAAACATGAAGAATCTCCAAAATTAATTTTGGAATGAAGCACAGCAGATAACAATATAATTGAAAAGAAAACTTAAATAATTCTGAAATTCAAATGAACGAAAACTCTAAGTTCAGTAATAATCACCAACTTACAAACTAAACTAAAGTTTTTGTTTTCTCGAACATGCAGGAGGACTTACTATTGTAATAGAGAGACACCCTTATAGTACTCAGATTACAAGTAAACTGAAGTGTCAATAATAAACCTTGTTTTTTTCTCAAACATGCAGGGAGAGCTCTGTATCACTATACTAAGAAGAAAATTAGGGTAAGAACCCATACAAAACCCACGCACAATCACATAACTATATCGTTTGGCATTGATCAATCATATATGTTCCTTCACAAAGAATATCACTTTTAATACATTAAAATAGGTAATACAGTGTACTCATTGTGAAAAGTTTAGAACAATAATTATTATGTGCATCAGCAGGAATGTCGGAGAAAATTTGTAAGCTTCTGGGGTGAAGATATCTAGTATCAGTGTATTTGGAAGCTTACCTACCACCACACAGTTAATTTAGTTAAAAACACAATGCTTGTTAAATACATACTGTTGATATGCATAGTATGAGCAAACCTTTAGAACGTTCTTCCATGTTGAAGAAACAAGAAGCTCTGTCCCTCTTTTTACCTGCACAATGAACCAATGTTTGGCTCTCATTAGCATAATAATTATCATAAAATTCCTATACCAAGAACATAGTTATGTTTTATGAAAACCACAAGAACACTGATCATACACTCAAACAGTGAAATAATCAAACAACCGAGCATGTTGCAATAATTCAGCACAAGAAACTATGATGTCCGAAAGCAAAATTAAAAGAACTACAAATCTCTTTTCATAATATTTTTAGGGGAACTTTATATACAATACATTCTGAGAACAACTCATTTCCATCTATGTGAGATCTTCATCATTCAATCTTGTTTTGGAAAAGGTTGTTCCATATGTTGGAAATTACTATGACAATTTATGTACCTGTGTTCAAATTTGAGATAGTTATAATGGAATCATGGTTGGATCAGGTTGAACTGATGGGAAGGAAGAAATCACGAATTTGGAAACTGTGTTGTACTACAATTACAAGGAGTTTAATAGATCTATATTCCTACATTTCAGCTCTTGGTGGACATGGATGTTGATAATTATTAAAGGTTACCATCCACATGGTTGTACGTTGGATCCTGACATGTATAAAACAAGATATAATATAGACAGTTATGTTGATTTATAGACGATGTTCATATGATTGTGATGCCAATAGAATCCATCGTCCACTTACTCCACCATATAAGCACCAAAATGGTACAATAGTTTGTATGTATCAAAAGGATTCTTTTGGCATAAACCTTTACATGATATATATAGTCGTTGGTTTATCCTTTTATTATCTTTGGCATTGTAAATTTTCATTACTTTTCAAAATTGAAACAAGTGTTATGAACTTTTTCTATAAAATATTATATTTTTATTGTTTTTAACATCTATTGTGTGTACTCGTAATTAAGTCATATTTGATTTGTGTCCTAAGGTGTATCATCTGATTGAATCATGAGCTAGATGAGATACAAAATGACCATGCCATACGTCCATGAAAGCATGATAGAATCCACCCTCTTCCATTGCGATCCTAGGGCAATGTCGTCCGTAACATTGAAAGCACATGATTGATACGTGGTGTAATATGTGGAGCCTTTGGTTGACAATAATTAATATATGCTTATTCATCACGCTAATAGCTTGGGCGTGAAGGGCGGTCGCGGCGAGTGCTTGTACTGCTGCAAATGGACGAACGCCCATGGTCTTGTCTCCTCTCATGGGGTCCTCACCTTCAACATGACTGGTGTGTTCCTCCTCTCTTTTTTTTTGAAAACATGGCAGGAGCTCTGCCTCTCAATTAAGATAGGAATACAAATTTATGTATAGAATGACCGAAGGCCTAAGGGCCGCAAAGGGCACACACCGACCACACTTTCTCCGCTATGGGAGCACCGAACACACTAATTCAAAATGTTATTGAACACTCTCCTGTGTAGCTCGATGTCTTCTTTGGGTCTGGAGACCACCTCTGCCTTGCGTCCATGGATCTGTTCTGGAAAATCCTCCTATTTCTTTTCTTCCAAATATTCCAGAACATGTAGATTACCACCCCATTGAAGTGTCGCTACCCTTTGCCTTGGGATTTTGGCAGCCGCTTATTCCCACCAAGCACCAATTTCAGCTGGCTGGGTCTGCTGGTGTATGAGGCTCTAGATTTCTTTAGCGAGGGGACACAACAAGAACAAATGGAGGCCGGACTCTAAAGGGCCGTCACACATGACACAATGCTCCTAATGTGGCTAATTCCGTAGCTGCAAGTTGTCTGCTGTTAGGATTTTATTCTGTATGAGAATCCAAGCGACGAGCTTGCATTTGTTCTCCGAGTGCGCTCTCCAAATTAGCTCGGTCCGGAATTGTTTGAAACTCCCTTGGAATTGGATGCGGTATGCCCAACGGGTGGAGTATACACCATTGGGGGTCCACTTCCAAGCGATGGAATCTTGCATTTCTGGTTGTAAGTGGATGTTCCGAATTCTGAGCCAGAGGAATGCAAACTCCTCCATATGGATGGCCGTTGTGATCTTGCCTTGCAGGGAGCGACTCCATCTGTTATTTTGAAGCTCCTGTTGGACCGATCTATTTTTCCTTCTGATTAGCCCAAAGAGATGAATGCGGCGCTAGATTCTTGGTGCTTCCCAATCTAGCCAACTGTGTTGCCATAATTGCGCTTTCTCTCCATTTCCAATATTGACAATGGTCGAGGCATTGAAAAGCAATCTATCAGCTGGCTTGCAAGGCAAATCACCACCAACCCTAGCCCATGGCTTGGAGCCATCCACCCAATCTTGCCAAAAGCCAACGCAGCCGCATCACTCTCACAAATTTATTCAAGTCAAGGACCCCCAATACACCAAGGTCTTTTGGTTTGGAGGCCGTTGGCCAATTAACAAGGCAGTGCCCCGCATTTGTGCTCTCTTCCCCCTTCCAAAGAAAGGACCTCTGGATTTTGTCAATTTTTTTGTTGGTCCAGGCAGCTAAGGGGAAAACAGTAAAGTGGTATGTAGGCATGGACGAGAGCACCGAGATGACCAACATTAAGCGCCCAGCTTTGTTAAGGAGTTTGCTCTTCCATCCTAGGAGTCTATGGCTGATGCATCCTATGAGTGGCTGCACATGGATTTTTTGGAGTAGTTTGTTGTGCAGCTGAAGTCCTAAGTATTGGCAGGGGAAGTTTCCCCTAGCCCCCGAGAAGGCCGAGAGGACATGGTCAAGGTTGATGTTCTCGCATCTGATCGGGTGGATGGAGCTTTTGTCCATGTTTATGCGCAGCCACGGTGCCTTCCCAAAGGCTTCTAGAATAATTTTGATGGCCCCAATGCCTTCTTTTTTAGGGCTAATGAAGATTGCAGCGTTGTCGACGTACATGGATGTCCTCCATTTTTTTTTGCAAGAGGCAGACCCATGAGGACATTGTGGGCCATGGCCAAGTCAAGTAACCATTGTAGAGGGTCCATTGCCAGAATGAAGAGCATGGGTGAGAGCTGGTCGCCCTAGCGTACCCCCCTAGCATGATTAAATTTTGGACCCGGGGTACCACGCTGAGCAATGCTCTAGATGTTGCTGTAAGAAATAGGATCGATATCCATTCACGCCAAGGGGGCCCAAAGCCGAACGCCTGTAAAACCTCTATCAAGTAGCTCCAGTTTACATCATCGAACGCTTTCTGGATATCTAGCTTCATGAAGAGGGCCGGAGTCATGGTCTTGTGTAGTTTCCTCACAGTGTTCCGGACATATAAAAAATTATCGTGTATGCTTCTTTTCTTGATGAAGGCGCTTTGGCATTTGGATACCAAGGAGTCCAGCAGTGGCTCTAGTCTGTTTGCTAGGAGGTTGGAGAAGAGTTTGGCGGTGCTATGTATAAGAATGATTGGTCTATAATCCGTGATACGCTTGGCATCAGGCTTCTTTGGGAGGAGGATAATGTTTGCTGAATTTAGTAGTTCAAGTCCTTGGGAATTCATGTCAAAGAGGGTATTGATTGTGTGTTCCTCCTCTCATTGCTTAGGGTCTTGGTACACTTGAGTCTTAGGTGCTCTACTTTCACGTTGTTTTTGAGGGCCATGAGAATACAATACTTGGAGATGTTAGGGCTTAATAGGTAGTTTTCCATGGGCACGATCACTAGTGCTGTGAGGTAGGGTTTATGAGAGGGAGGAGTTTGGCAAAACAAGGATGTGACATAGATAATGCTCATTATTGATCCATTTTGTTGGATGGAGGTACAAATGAGTGTTTCTGGTGGCATGGTAATAGACACAGCACCAAGAAGAAAGGTGCACACATGTTGCTGGATGTGGCATGGGAAGAAAGAAGGGAGGGCAAAAGCATGCAGAATGGGTTGACAGTGCATAGGAGAGCAGACATTGTTGAAGATGATTCGTGGCAAGGCTGCACAAACGACTGGGAAGAACACACCTCGAGAAGAGGTGACGGTTAGAGTTGGGCTTGATGAGTATTTCCATGGCTACGTAGCTAAAGGAAGGTCTCAGGGAGCAAACCCTCGTGATACAATGATATGGTGACATGGAAAATACAATCAAAGGCTGAGATCCTAAAGGGATAAAAAAAATGGGAATCCTACTCCATTACAATCTCTCAAGCACAAATAGATGGTATATTATGTGAATTCATAGCAAAATAAGGAAAAAAAGGCCCTTGTGGATTTGGACAGGAACAATATCATCCCCAAATGAGCCCATCTCAACAGCACATTAAGTATTGCTCAACGGAAAACTGTAATGTCATCAAGAATGGAAATACATGTAAAACATTCCCACTTTTGGAATGGAAAATAAAATATGTGCTTACTGTTACAAAGCTAATCAAATTGTAACGATAGATATCCGGTGCCACATCACTAGAAAATTATGAACTTGCAAAATAAATAGCTCCGTTCAACCAAGCTAACAATATTTTTGGTGTTCCCTGATGAGATAATGTTGCATCAAGTATATAACAACTTAGGTATTATGAATGTAGGAAACTAAGGACAGAAATATATTTCCGAGGAGACAGAATTTCAAGTATTTGCACCTCTGTTCTCCTGAGAATAGTTGCTTGCTGCAATTTGCAGTTCAGTTTCATCTCCTTCATGTTCTGTATCTGGAACAATTTCCGGAACCTCTTCAAGAAGGCGTTTTCTTTCAGCATCTGTGCTTAGCAAATTCTTTTGGCGCAATAGTTTCACAAATGTATTAAAAGAATCAGTCAAGGAAGAAACCTTGTGGTAAGTTTCAAACATGGTCCCAAGAAAATTTAAAACTATAGTAAATCAGCAGCAAGGTGAAATATTAAGTTAAAACATTATAAGTTTTCTTATACGTGACCATCACAGTCAATCTGGAAAGGATATTCTGCATGCCATCCTTTTATATGTGCTATCTCGATCCGTCTTTCCAGTCTTGCAAGTTCAAATCCAATCCACTGGAAAATGGAAATTTGGTCAATCAGAGTGGACCAGGCAAAGACAAACATATGGAAAGCAAGATAATACTAAAGATGCAAAAAGGTATCGTTAAGGATGAACATGCCCACTATGGCATATATAGAACATCCAAAATTATGACTGCTTGCTAAATGACAGAGTTAAATTAAAGTGGACATATACACAGTTTCAAAGCAAAAGAGGAAGCTAATAAATTATATATGTTCATGCTTTAGAGCAAACTAAGCGGAATATCGACTTCTTCATGATCAAGAAAAACTGTGATTTTTTTGATGTATATGTATTTGGTCCACTATGTCCAGGATTTTTTTTGAACTTTCAAACGGGGGGTGGGGTGGGGGGGGGGGGGGGGGGGGGGGGGGCGGGGAGGACGAGGGGGATATCCCCACCAGATTTTATATTGCTGATAGCATGGGCTTAAAGCCTGAAACTTTTACAAAGTCTATGGATTGGTAGAAAAAAGGAACAAGGTGATAAGGATGTGGGCTATGCCATGGACACAGTTAAGCCCTCAAAGAGCTTACACCAATCATCAACAGAGTGCCTTTTCTTCCTCAGCATCCTATGCCGCTATTGACATGCTTCAGAGGCACAAGAGATTAGCAGCTGCCTTAAGGAGAGACTCATTGTGGAAGACATTTCCATTCCTCTGCTTCCACAACTGCCAATAGCACAGGGCAAAGAATGCTATATTGCGCTGTAGGAATGTTGGCAATCTTCTGTATCGTGTGCAGTTCTCTGGTAGTGTGCCCTATCGATTGGCGGAGACCAACAGTGTTCCAAAACATGATGGCAAATGAGCATTCCAAGATGATGTGAGTTGGGGTTTCTTCAGCAAACCCGCAGATCTCACATTTTGGATTTTCAACTATCCCTTTCTTGAATAGGTTCGTTCGGCATTGGATACTACCCTTCACTAACAACCACATGAAGAGCTGAACTCTAGTCTTGGAGGAGTTGCATTTTTCGCGAAGTGATTATAGATCAGTAGGTTGGGTTCCTTTTTGGTGGAACCTGCCCACCTAGGTTAAGTCCTCAACTTGGCATGGGTGCTCGTATTTTCCTAGATTTATTCCAGGATTTAACGGCGCTATATTTTCATTGGTAGGTGACGTCCCCGCGTCGGGGTAGGGTTTGCGTACATGTGTTCATAGGGGGTGAGTGTGCGTGCGTGTTGCGTGCATCTATGTTGCACTGTGAAATTCTCAAAAAATAAAAGGAGTTGCATTTTTTCAAATAAATTTTGAGGCTGGGTTAGAGGGTTGCCCTTTTGCTTTGAGAAGTCCATAAATTGCCGACGAGTCAAGTAGTAACCCGGGACCACAGCTGAATGGGAATTGACTTTGGTATTGCACGTCCGAGAGCGAAGTTTGTGCTATGATGGCCATAACCTGTTGTAAATAATCTCTAGCTTGGTCTGACAAACGGTTGACAAAGGCTCTCCTTAAATCCGAACTGAAGGCATGCTAAATTGTGGCCTCTTTCTGAATGCAGTGACTGAAGAGGGCCAGGAAGCAATCAGCAAGGGTCTCATCACCGGTCCAAACATCAGACCAGAACTGTTTCTTTTAAATAATAGGAGTTTCATTAATTGATTAATCAACTTCAGTGTTACAATCACTCAAAAGCAGGTCACGCAAAGCCAGCGGAAGATTATCATGCCACTCCGCCGCCACAAGATCCCGTGAGACCTGTCTAGCACTCATATGAGCTACCCTATTACAAGCTCTATTTGCATACACAAAGGTAAACTCATCAAAGATCCTACTTAAGACCGTGATATCACAGAGGATCAGGTTGACTGTGGATCATTGTTCATCCAGGGACTCCCACAGTTTCATCAGCCCCAAGCAGTCGGTCTCCAAGCGAATTTTAGCGACACCACGTTGCCTTGCCAGCAGCAAGCCTTCCTGGCATGCTAGTGCCTCCATCATCATAGCATCCGAGCTCCTCTCATGCCAAGCCACCCGTCCCGCAAGGAAGCGGCCATCATGATCACGCAAGATCACACCAACTGCTCCAGCGTTATCAGCTGCAGAGAACGCACCATCAACATTGCACTTGTGCCATCCCTCCATCGTCTTCTTCCAACGATGGTAGACTTCCTTTTGTTGGTCTTTCACAGGATGCAGTAGGTGCCATAGATCATAAGCTGTATAGCGAGCCCACTGCACCGCTCGCCGAACAGGAATGGGTGTCTCACCATGCCATCGCTTATTCCACGACATCCAAAGCGACCACATCCCACAAAGGATCAGCGCTGCATTCCTGATAGGGCAAATATATGTTTGATTGAATGAGGTCCCTTGCCCAGGTAGCTTCGTGTAGCCGCGGCAGTTTAACTCCAGTTAGCGATCGAACACTGTCCCAGAAACATTGCGCCATTGTACAGTTCAGGAGAACATGCTTGATCATCTCCTCCGGAGCTCCACAGATTTCGCAATTATTAGCAATCCGTTTGATGTGCTTCTTGTATAGCTTGTGGCGTGTCGGGACAAAACCATGGAGCTCTCTCCACCAGAAGACACGCACCTTGGAGGGACATCCAGTTTCCAAACAGCCTTCAAATTGTCAGATGAGGCATTCGGTACCCGTACACCCTCTTCCTGGCGTCAGCGTCGCTCAAGAAGCCGGTAGGCAGCGTATCACCGGCTCAGGTGAGTAAACCACTCACCAGTTTTGTTGAGCACACGCTAGTATTTTTGAGCACCCACTAGCCGTGTCGACCACGAACAAGCGTTGTCCGTCCCCACGCACTATGGCTAGAGCTAGAAGAAGAAGGGAGAACAGAGCATGCACACACAGTACAAGATACCAGCGTTGGTCGAAGCCCTGTATGGGAGATGACAAATCTGAACTCTCTTTACTGAGTTACCGTGGTAGTCTATTTATACAACTCTATCCATCTAGTCCCAGTACAATTGCCCTACTGCAACAGTGACTAGATAACATAAGGGCTGACTCTGCGCCGGCCTCTGCATGTGCCTACAGTGCTGCAGGTGAGCCGTGCGACGCCTGCACCTGCAGCGGCTACAGTATCACAGTAGGGGGCTTTTTTGGCACCGTCTTCCCTTGCTGGGTTCACACAAGGTAGCGGTAGATTATCAGTATCACGTTTTGCTCCCACGACCAGAAATCTTCATCGCGTCCATTGACATATTCGAACTCAGGATAGCATCCGCATCAAAACCACACAAGGACTCACGAATGAGTTCCTCATTCCATTGGCCACTCCCTGTCAGCAGTTGCGAAACAAAGGTAAGCTGGTCTCCTGCTGTTGGGGTGAACGGACAGCCAGCTGGATGGTTGGAAATCCACCAGCCATGTCAGATCCTAGTACTCTGTCCATCTCCAATTTGTCTGATAAGGCCATGGCACAAAGTATCTCGAACAGCCAGTATAGCGCGCCAAGTGTGGCTCGAGTGACGCTTCCTGGTTGCAGACAAGAAATCCCCATTATGATAATATATCTGCCATTTAGGACTCGAGAGCAGAGAGAGTCCGGTCTGGTGTTCAAGCGCCATCCTTGTTTACCCAACATTGCTTTATTAAACATGGGGAGATCATGGAAGCCCATGCCCCCAGACTCCTTCGAACGTGTTAAGCGATCCCACCGCATCCAATGAATACGCCTGTTATCTGCAGAGCTGCCCCACCAGCAATTAGCAATGGGGAACTTCATCTTCTTGCAAGTGTTCACTGGAAAGAGAAAACAGCTCCTGGGGTAGGTCACCACCGCCTGTGCTTTCGATTTCAGCAGGACCTCACGCCCTGCACAGCAAGCTTCATGGCCTGACCAGCAGCCCACAAGAGAGCCTTGACCTTCGTCGGCATGAACTCGAAGGCTCCTTTCAGAGACCACCCCAGCGCCATTGGGAGCCATAGATATTTCTCAGCCAGTTCTTCGGACTGAATTTGTAGAGCGCTAGCCACAACCTGCTTCACATTGTCCATGCAGTTTTTGCTGTAGAACATTGCTGATTTATCATAGTTCACGAACTGTCCCGAGCCCCGGTGATAGAGTTCCAAAATATTCCTCAGTCGGTCAGCCCCCCTTTGCGATGCTTCGGAGAAAATAATGCAATCTTCCGCAAAGAGCAAATGCGATATCAACAGAGAATGGATGCTGACGCGCACCCCCCTTGATAAATGCATTGGACCAACAGACTTCAGAAGCGAAGAAAGACCCTCTGCGCATAACAAAAATAGGTATGGGGAGATAGGACCCCCCTGTTGAATACCACTTGTTGGCCTGAAACAATCTGAAAGTATTCCATTAACTTTAACTGAAAAGGTCACTGAAGTCATGCACCTCATGACTTGAAGGACAAAATTCTCATGAAAGCCCAGCTTGAGTATGATGCACTCCACATAAGACCACTCCACTCGATCATAGGCCTTGGCCATATCCAATTTTACTACACACGCACCTGTTTTTTCCTTTCTTTCTTCTCAGATATAATGTGCGCATTCATAAGCCGTTAGCACATTGTCCGTGATGAGATGATCCAGAGCAAATGCACTTTGCTCATCCGAGACAATATCATCCAAAAACCTCTCAAACGATTTGCCAAAACCTTGGAGCATATTTTATAGATGACATTGCACAAGGATATGGGTCAGAAATTCTTCAAATCCTATGGGTTTGCTGCTTTTGGAATGAGAACAATGGTGGTATGGTTACTCCTTCCACCAAGGCTTCCCCATTTAGGAAATTCAAAACAGCCCCAGTGACACTTGAGCCCACCAAATCCCAGTGGGTTTGATAATAAAAACCTACTGTAAATCCATCTGGACCTGGCGCCTTGTTTGGGCCCATCATGAACACGGCCTTCTCAGTTTCCTCAGCTGAGAATGGTCTGTTAAGGCTCAAATTCATATCTTCTGTCACCTTGCTCGGCACAAACTGAAGCATAGCCTACGGGTCCAACTCCTCCTGAGTCGTGAACAGGTTTGATCTGGTAGAAGTTAACCGCATATTGCTCCAACTCAGCCTGCTACGTGATAGCCGAGCCATCCCCATGCCACCTTGATTCTATTGGATCATGCACGTTCCTTTGCTTTGGCTGAAACATTGCAGTATTGCAGTCACCGTCCCTAACTCAATCCAAATGAGATTGTTGTTTTTCCATGATCTCCTCCCTCGTCAAAAGTTCAGAGATTTTAGACATTAGTCATCTTTCCTTCCTCGAAGGTCCAGTACCAATGGATCGGCCTCGCACTTTCTCCAACTCCTTTCTAAGCTTGTCAAGAGTTCTTCTCGCCGAACCGAAGACATTATAGTCCCAGTCCTATAGAGATTCCTAAACTTTCACCGGTCTCGATTGTATTGTTTGCCGCTCCTTCATCATCACAAGCTGATCGGACACGCTCCATGTAAGATTCGTCCCTTCTCCACAAGTTCTCATAACAGAAGGTTTTGTTCTCCCTCCTCTGTAATTCAGCTATCTATTGGTAACATTCAGTTAATAAACACTAGTGGTCCGTAGTCTGCACGTGCCAAACAGTCCTATCAGGGAAAATATCTAGGAAGTCTTGATTAGCAAGACCCCTATCCAGCCGAACCTTAATATTATATATGCCATCCTGCCTGTTATCCCATGTCTATGATAAGCCTGAAAAGCCCAGGTCTTGAAACCCACACACCTGGACAGCTTTCTTGAAACCATCCATTTGGCATTCCGGCCAGACATTACTAACAAACTGCGCACCAGCCTCCAGCACGTCATTGAAATCCCCGGCGCAAAACCAAGGCAGATTACCACGACTATTGAGGAGTTTAAATAGATCCCAACTCCTAAATCCTAGGTCTCTGCAAGACTCATTGTAGAAACCTGTAAGATGCCATAGCTCCACGTTGGACTCTGGATCCAGAAGCACGGCATCAAAGTGAAGTTTATCACAACTCGCCAACTTCACCTTGAGTTCTCGGTTCCATTGAAGAGGTAGGCCTCCACCTCTCCCGTAGCTACCCACACCCATGCCAAAGGGTAGTCCAAGCGAGCAGAGAAGAACATCAACCTTGTCTCTAAAAATGAGGAACTCCAACAAGAAGACTGTTGATGGTAGTTAACAACCCTTATAAACCGTCAATAAAACATGTATAAGGGCATAATTGTGATCACCAACAAAAGTCTAGGGGTTTAAACTAATAAATTACACGAGTTTTGGTGAATTTATATTTTCTGCAGGGTTTATCCAGAAAACCATCAAGGGGCGGACCTACATGTCAGAATTAATCATGCTTATCCGCCGTGAAACGGGCACCAGAAGGTTCCAGAGGACTCCAAAGGACACCACACCGAAGCGGGAGCCGAGGGGCTGCCATGTGGGGCCGGTCGGCCCCACCTGGAGGCCGCCCGGCCCCTAGGGCCACATGTCAGCCTCTGCCTCGCTATGTCACTTCTCCACCGCCCCCTAGGTTGCATCTACGCCGTTCTTTGAGTCGGTTTGATCCAAGGGCTCACGATGGACGCTCCGGCCTATATATATCAGCCCCTGCCCCCTCCCTCAGCAGATCCCTGAAACCCCAATTCATATCTTCAGGATCAGAGCTAGCAATCAAGAGAATGTTAGTCCTCCATAGGATCTAGTCTTATAAATAGAATAGTGAGATAGAGAGTGAGGGAAGAGTTTGGAGGAGGTGTCAGCCTGTCGGTGCTCTCTCTACAGCTTGTATCTTGGTGAATCCAAGTTCTACTTGAGCTTGCTTTCGAGATCTCTCTGGTAATCAACTTCTGATTCAAGTAAGTAATTGTTTATATTGTTCATCAGGATCACGACTCTCTTTTAAGTGCTTTAATCTATAGATGCTCTAGGTTAAAATATTAATCATAAGTGTAAGCGTGGTGCATAGACTTGGGTTAATCGTGGAGGTACGGAAGGTGGTAGATTGCGTGTGTGACATAAGTTCTATATAGCCTGTACTATATAGCTTCGTTGATCCTTTGTAGTCCACCTCCCGTCTGTAGGCTCACGTAGGACGTGGTTGCGAAGGAAAGCATTCTTTGCTGGTGTCTTTCCCTAGTAATGTTTCTAGTTGAATAATAGAAGACATAGCTTACCCAAGTTAGAACTAGAGAACCTTAGTTATCCTCTCTACGCTCCTATTTATCCTAACATTGTTGCTACCCCTAGTTAAGTTAGACCGTAGCTACTTTCACATGTTTCCCTGTGGATACGATACTTGGAATTCCTCCGGATGAAAGCTACAGCGGTATCCGTGTGCTTACGGATTACGTTAAAATATACCAACAAAGACCAAACTCGGCCTATGAAGCATAATTTGCAAAGGACTTCTTGAACTGCCTCGGATTGACCTAAATCCTGATAGTTCACACAACATTTTCACTGCGCCTAGCGGGGGTTGCCATGTGTAGTCACTGCTAATCTTGCAACATCTTCATAGGGCAGGTCAAACGCTACTTCTTGAGTAGCTGAGCAGCAACACTACTGCCATGATCATGGTCACCGTCAAGTTTGGAGACCCGGTCCTTTACTAGGCTAGACGACACCATGGCCAGCGTATCAGTATGTCATATGTGGAGTAGCAGATGCCTTACCAGCACCCTTAGCCTTCCTCTTACGCTTTGGCGGTTGATCCGGCTTCTTCTCCTCCTAGAACAGTGGCCGGTATTCATGGCCCTGTCCCTTTGCTCTTTCCTGCCCCACTTTCGCACTAGTTTCCTTCAACGGCAAATTCACCTCCTCGTCATCCACCACAACTTTGCCAGAACCAGTATTAGATTGACTCTATTGGTTATCCCCCTTTTCCGAGGTTCGGAGGGAGAAAGCTGAGTTCCCGAATGAGCCACTTCCATAAGACTTCGCCGCCGCAATAGAGAAGCTTTTCACCTTCTTTTTCATGTCCTCTGAAGCTCTAAGCTTCACATCATACGGAAATTTTCCCAGTGCATTCCAAGCCGCTAGATTCTCATAGTCCAACTTAGAATGCCCCATAATACCACATGATTTACAGTAAAAAGGAAGTTTCTTGTACTGCAAGTCAAACCAGTCCTTTCTACCACTTCTGTCAGTCTGCAGAAGCACACCTCTATGCAGAGGTTTAATCATCTCGACAGCAACCCAGGCACATACAAAGGCTCCACTGGCTTTGCCCCCCTTGTCCACATGCATCTTGATCACATCACCAATAAGGTCCATAGCACGTTCAAAACGGTGAGCATTCATCTAGCCGAACCCACTCTCCATCTTTTTAATGACGATTTCAGAAGGCCTCAGAGTTTCATCATAGGCTTATAGGATTACATCATGTTTCCCCACCATCCATGGCGATCCCTCTACGGCACGAACCATGTCTTGATGGTGGCCAAACTCCACCACAAAGAGGTTCCTGCCCTCTTTCACCTATCAACCGTATCTCTAATCTCGAGGGGTTCCCCTAGGTCAGCTTCATTGCCCCTTTGATGGTATTCACATGTAGCGCCACTGGGGATAGAACCTTCCCTACTAGCGCATATTTGGTCACCATCATTTCATCTCCTTCCTCATCGTCATTGATTGCTGCCAGCTCCTCCTCCTCTGTAGTCAGATGGAGATTCTATAGCAGCTCTGCGATGTGAGGATCCTCTTCTCCCGATGGACGAACATTGCATAGTTGGCACAGACCTTCCACTACCCGACGTTGCCAAACTAGGCCGTGACGCTGGGGCTTAACCTGGCGCACACAAAAGATGATCTTGACCTAGGAACCTAAGTGTCGCTTACCCCTAGAGTGACATTTTGTGGTCGACAACACCGAAATGGCTAACCATCGATATGCGGTGGCTGCCGCTGACGGGGAGTTGGTGGGCTGGGCGTGGACGCCGACTCAGGAGTGGACACCAGCGGCGTAGATCTAATTCTACCGACGCGTGGTCTAGATCAGAGTCATGGATGAGATCGCCTTGCGAGTAGCCTGTCAGTGAATGGTTTTAGTGATGTGACTGGGATCGATGGAATGGATGGGAAGCATTTGTGGTTGGTTTGTTCCAACCCTGACATGGACCAGAACTGTGTTGTTTTGTAGTCTCCAAGACTGACCGTGGCGATGGCCTGGTAAAGAGGTAGAACTGTTCTCAACATATCCTAGTGGTTACCACATAGATCACCAGCAAGGGTTTCCAAGCTAGCATGCTGACGAATCCAGAGTGTCTAGGCTGAGGCATTAGCACAATGTAGTTGGCGAACTAGCTTAAGGAGAAGGCAAATATTCTGAGTGCCAAAGTCTTTGATGCCCAAGCAACCTAGGTGTTTAGTAGTGCATACATTCTACCATGCCACTAGGCATTTCACTTAGGACGTTTGACTGTCGCCAGCCCAAAGGAAGGCACATCTTCTCTTGCCAATTTTCTGAATAACTGTGGGTGGCACCTACAAAGCCAACATGACAGACTGTGTTTGTTTCCACATTTGGGGCGCCTATACACAAGATGCTAGAGGAAATCCCGCCGAACACCCTGTGATTTTCACACGTTGGTCGGTCGTGCATAATTGAATAAGCGGGAAAATGAACTACGGAGGCCAAAATCTCAATTGAAGGATTCGAGCCGCGTTTGGCTTATCGCGGTCGCGATTTTGCTGGTCGCCTGACTATCAAGAACCGAGTTAATCAGGACAACTCTACCCATTGTATTGAGCAAGGAGGCCTGCCAGGTTAATAGAAATTTATGGGTTCTATCAATGTAAGTATCAAAGGCTGCTGCTAGAAGCTTGGCCGATGACAAAGGTAGTCCCAAGTAATTTTGGGGGAAGGACTCTTGTTGGCAACCAAAGATGGTGAGACAGTGTGCTAATTGTTGTTTTGGGCAAGAGGTCGTTGCTCTTGTGATAGTTAATTTGGAGGCCAATTGTTGCTGTAAATGAGTCTAGTATATCTTTGAGCTTTCTTGCGGCATTGATTTCTCCTCTCAGAACAATCAAGGTGTCATCTGCATTTTGGAGCGTGACACAGTGTGCTGCCAGATCAATAGGATGTCGAAGGTCAGAAGGTGAACTTTTGAGCAAAGCTTAGAGGGTGTCAATGACCAGGAAAAGGTACGACGACAAGGGGTCGCCCTGGCCAGGGCCGCTTTTGCAAGAAATCGAGGGCCCTGAATAGCTGATCTCGACGTCATAAGGATGGTTTGTACCCAATCTCCCCACTTGGTGGGGAACCCTCGAGCTTGTAGAATGCAGTCCAAGTCTTCCCAATTCACAGTATCAAATGCCTTTGCAAAGTTGAACTTCAGGACCAGTGCAGGAATTTGTGCTTGTGGCAAGCTTGAACTACCTCAGCCACGAACACAAAAGTTTCAGATATGGAGCGGCCACTAAGGAAACCTGTTTGATTGAGATCAATCAATCTTCCAATTTCTTTGTTGATCATCAAAGTTTTGGCCAAGATTTTGATACTACAGTTTTGCAGGCAAATTGGTCGGAACACATCAACCATGGTAGCACCTGGCTTCTTCGGAATTAACACCATGAACGATCTGTTAATATGCTCCAATTGGATGCTGCCCTGATGAAAGCCCGACAGAAGATCCATTAGCTCAGGTTTGATGGTCGCCCAAGCAGCTGGATAGAAGGATGGTCCAAAACCATCAGGAACCAGAGCGCTTTGCTGGTTCATGGTTTGTAGGACAGCCTTGGCTTCTTATTCTGAGAAGTTTGCAATGAGACACTCTTTTGGCTGCAGCTGGCGAAGACAACGTTTATGTCAAAGGTCCAAGATGAGCTTCCTGTGTGACCGATGATGGAGGCGAAGTAGTCTGTCAGAGTAGCAATTTTTCAAGCATGGTTGATGATTTGCAATCCATTTTCATCAACTTGCCTGTGATACGGTTACACTACATACGAATCGTGGCTTGCGCATGGTGAAATGCAATGTTGGTGTCATCTTCCTCAATGGCACGCAACATGCTAAGTTGCTTCCATTATGCTGCGCACTCCTTGATTGCACGGCCAAGGTAGTCCTGAGTCCTGACAAATCCTGCGAGTCTACAACTTATCGTTGGAGAGATTTCGATCTTCTTTAGAGGTGTCTAATAAATGTATGAGGAATTTGAAGTTAGGAATAATTTGCGGTGGTGCCCTGTTATGCTGAGACCAGACCTTGGTGGCCTCTTGAGTCGACTTGTGGCACACGGTGAGCCGACCCGCAGCACCCGAGCAGAAGGTGGCATGCGTCCACTCTGGGAGAACAGAAGGAAGAAAGGAGGGGTGGTTGTGAAACCAAGAATTTTTGAAGCGGAAGATTGTGGACAAGGGCACAAAAGTGGACTTGGTGAGCAAAATTGGGATGTGATCAGAGGTCGGTTTAGGATGCGGAAGTAAGGAGGTGTTCGGTACGGTGACTGTGTGGTCTAAATTGACAAAGGCTCTATCAAGTTTCGCTAGAATGGGTAGGGGTTGTTGAATAGACCAAGTAAAATTGCAACCAAGAAGAGGGATTTCCATGATGCCAAGCTAAAGAATTGCATCATTGAAGGCGTTAATGTGAGAATAGGTGATGTTATTTGAATTTTTCTCATCAGGTGAGCTGATGAGGTTGAAGTCAAGGTGTTCAGATAGGACGAAATTCGTGTTTCTGTGATCAGGGGGCATAAACATTTGTGACTATAGTATTGAAGTCTGAAACAGTGGAGTTGAAAGAGGTGGTCAAAGAGTGTTGAAGGGGCAAGGTTGCATTCAGCGCCTAGAGGGCCAGGAGGCATCCTAGGCTATGATAGTTCGCCCTCTAGAACCATTAGCAGCATTGTAGACAAAGGTGCTTAATAGGTTTTCGGGTAGGAAGGTTTTGGCTTTGAAGATGCTTATTTCATTTTGATTCCTGTAGACAAACCATGGAGGGCGAGGCTATCTATAACGCGTCATGAACGATTTTGCATTTGTCGGAGTCGCTTAGACCGTGCTTATTCCATGACAGTGTTGAAGTGTATGTCTCTTACCAATGGCTTAAGCTTTTGGGTTCATCTGATTAGTGTAGTCCAGTCTAACATGGCATCAAAGCCAGAGGTCTCGAGTTCGAGTGTTGATAGAGGATACATTTCTTCCTCTGTCCCTTTATTTCCACATTTACACTTTTGTCTCTCGCTGCACGTGGCCTCACATTTGTGTCTTCATCTTTGGTTGCACGTGTGTGGGGGTGTTGAAGTGTATAAGTGGATTGCGTACCTCTTCCCAATGGCTTAAGCTTTTGGGTTCATCTGGTTAGTGCAGTCCATTACTCCATTGTAACAGACAGGACAGTAGTGAGAGAACAATTGATTGGCCTACTCATTTGAAAATGCACTGAAAAATCCTAAGGCACGAAATCAGGCATAAACCGAAAATGAAGCTAAGTGCTGAATAACAAGGATAGCTCGAGCACAGCAAGTTTGCTAAGAACTTAAACAAATACTAGATAGCATGGGAGCTTGGAACTCCTCCGAACAGACTACATTGAAGATCCAGGGCATCATTCAGCCACGTCAGTCGCCACACCAATTGCCCGACACTGGAGCAGTTGATCCCCACCGCCGACACAAGCTTCCGCAAGTCCGCGACTCCGGTCAGGAGCTTGTTGCTGGAGAGAATGTTACGTACTGTCATGTACTTCTTAAGCCCAGCGGAGCAGCCGGAGATGGAGTTGAGCAGGGCCTTGTGGCGGACTGCCATACTAGTCATGTCCATGAAGGATCCGTTAGCCTTGGCGGCAAGGCAGATGCTCCTGCGCTTTTGCACCAGAACGGCGAGGATGTGTCCACGGCTAGCGAGCACGTGGGCCACCAGAGGGGTGGAGGGGGCCGGAGGCATCGTTGGTGGTGGTGGCAAAGCTGTAATCCAAGGAGGGGGCGGTCGCTCAACGTCTCGGCTGAGGATGGCAACGAGGGGGTTTCAGCAAGGGCTGGGCCCAGCAGCATCAGCCTGGTGGGGACGACCGCTAGCCCAAGCACTTGGCTGAGCAGGTGTTCTTGGACATGGCCAACGCTGTCGTAGTGTCAATCGGTGCCTGCTAGTGAAGCTCAAAGTCTGACTCCATCGAGCTTGAAGAAGGGATCATGAACCTAGGATTGAAGGCATCGGAAGGTGCGAGATGGTCAGTTGGAGTTGGGGGAGGCAGAGAAGGGCGAGGGACCGGCGCATCCTCGCGGCGCAACTTGAAGGGGACAACATGTACCACGCGATGAGACACAGGGACCAGAACAGACGGTGGGGAGAGGCGTCCCTGTGAGAAGAGGCTAGCAAGTGGCATGGGGCAGGAGTCCTTTCGGTGACCAAATGTGTGGCAATTGTGGCAGCGCACAAGGTCATGACAGTCCCATTGGGAAAAATAATTTTTTGCCATCCTTGCCAGAGGCACTCGTCTAGTTGCCAACCTTAGTTTGGCAATTACAAATTTTCCATGTGAACAGTTCAAAGTGTCTCATTTTTACCACTTCTAGCGACGTGGCATGCTAGCTCACCATGCCAACGTGGAGAAGGTGTGTGAAATGACCTCTTGCCCCTATCTCCTCTCCCTCTCCCCCTCTCTGCTAGGTGGTCCCCACCTGCCTCTCTATCTCTGAGCTGCTGATAGGTGGACCCCACCTGTCGGGTCCATCCCCAACCTCCAGCCAGTCCCTAGATGCTCCTCTGCGATCGGAGTAGCATCATGTCATGAGCGCTGACCTGGGCTAGAGGCCATGCCCGAGCGGTGGCCTCTCCTGCCGCGATCGCAGACCTGTCATTCCCACCTTCCATCCATGGTGGCAGCGCACACGAGCGGATGTCCTCGAGGCGGTCCACCACAGCGTGGTCCGCGTGAAACTCGAGCATGAACTCGAGCGTGTGGCCACGTGCACACGTCGCATCCACGTTGTAGGGCATTCTTCATGAAGTCGAGATTGTAGAGAGGATAAAAAAGGAGGGTTATCCATATTAGTGTTGGCACCGTCAAAGGGAGCGACGAGGTTTGGGATGATGATAGTGTGGAAGTTGAAAAGAATCTTCTGTTGGAGAAGTTCTCCCAGCGTGGGAGGCAGCTGCCAAGCTCGGATATGGCGGGCAGCCTGGCCGGCAGCCCCAAGACGAGGTCGAGCAGTCCTAGCAGGCGGTTCGAACGACGCAGACAGGTGTTTGGTGGCTAGAGAGCTGGTGGTTGGTGGAGGGCAGCCCGGCAAGGCGACGTCGCCAGGGGCGCCTGGAGAGCACCGGAGAGCGAGAGGCTCCATCTTTCATAGGACAGATTCTTATTATGTCCACAGGAAATTGTAGGATAGCCAATTACTTAATAAGATTTTCTCATTTATATGTATGCATGTATTAAGCCAGTAGCATCCGCTGACTTCTGTGTGTACTTACATGATATACTATGTCTGTATGTAGAGTTGCCACCTTCTCCTTGAACATAGCCTATCAAAAATAGGGAACTCAGAGCATTAAAAGAGGAACTTAGCATATGCACATTAAAAGATCAAGTAAAACAAGAGGGAAAACTGTTTCTGTTTAATTCCTCCAATTCGAAATATATAAGTCTATCTAGCTTTGTCCTAAGTCAAACTGTTTTAACTTTGACCATCAATACTTAAAACACTATATTGATTAACAACACAGGATTGACTTTGCTAGATACATTGTGAATATATTATCAATAATTAATTCTATTTATTAATATCCAATGGAAAGAACAATAAAGAAATGGAAACTTCAATCTAGCTACAAAATTAGAGTATAAGGACCATAGATCCTGGGGAAGAGTGATTTCTTTAATTGACACAATGATACAGTCAGAAAGTTTATTAATTGGCCTTGTGGATACGATAGCATCTCTGAGCACAATAAATGGGTACTAGAACATTCAATCTATTGAAAGAAAATATCACTTATTTAACGACATGGTACATAAGTCTGCTAACCTTAGTATATCACATGGCAATGCACTGTATTAAGGAGAACAATGGTTCTAGAATGGAGTCTTACAATAGTAGGCCTTTTCAGAAGTCCTTTCTCAACCAAAGGAACAAGATCATTCCATTCCTGCTGTTACCAAGTGAAAAAGCACACTTATTTCACATCTTTAAAAAATGAAGCAATATAGTGAATTGATGAACCAAAAATGAACAAACTATTATTTGGTAATGATAGCTTACTCTAGTATCTAATGCAGTGGTAGCACTAACTCAATTTTCCATCAGTAAGAAATAGTCAACTATATAACACACTAGTACTAGTGCAGCTATATTACAAAAAACATATACCTGTGAAAGGTCATCATCCGAAAGCGTGGAGATCTTGACATCATCCCACATACCAGTAACACATAAGAGAATATTTGTACTTGTGTCGTCCTTTATCTTGTATTCTTGCGAAGATTTCCTAATGCCTGAATGACATTTTCTAACAACAAGTTAGAAAGATGTTTCATTTCTCAAGCATAGAGTGCAGGACTCAGTAGCTAGGTCTCATGTACAAAGTATGAATCGTACTATACCACTTTCAACATTGTGTCCATGGTCAACACAAATTAAAGAACTAGACCATCAGGGGTAAGAATGAATCCTTGCAAATTGCAATTGACCATTTACCTGTCACTAGCCCAAGCTGGTATTGTTTTTTGGTTGTTGCATAGATGTGACCCTTGAGGCTGTTCCTGATTCTAACAAAACAGCCAACAACTTTCTGTTCAAATGTGTCCAGGTGATTCAAAAGATCAGTAACTAAAGATCTTCTGAGATAAATAAGCTTTAGGTTGTTCTCATTAAGAGAGGCAAAACGGCTCTTGTCACTTTCTGAAACCCTCTTTGCAATATTCAGCTTCAGACAATTCTTAGGTTTCCTTGTCATGATTGGCGCACCATCACCATCATCTTGAGAACAATCAAAACTTTCATCCTCTGATACAGCATTTGCTGCTAGATGGACTGCTAGAAGACTAGGGATACTTTTGCATCTCACTTTTCTTCTTCTGAACAATGGTTGCAACTTATCATCACACAAGAAAGATTTTTTTCTTATTATCCTTGAATAGATTATTCTGTTTAATGTGTTCCATGTGTAAAATGATAAGGATCTTGTACTCACGGTATTGTGTGTTCTACACGGTACACATGATAGCTCTAGATATTTTCTGTTGTAGATCTCCTAGCTTGTAGCTCAAGTTAGTTGATAGGATAGATATGATCTCCAATCTGTTGTAACTGCATTCACCTTGATGTACATGCCACGATGGGGGTGATTCCCATCTTATATAACATGTAACCGAGACCCCTAATAGGGCAACTCGTTCCCTAATCTTTACATGGTACCAGAGCTATCAAAAGTCCACACGGGGAAATCTCATGGCGTTCCAACTTGCCTCATCATCGTCCGGTGCGTCGTCGGTCCCCTCCTTCGGCTTCTCCGTGACAGAGAAGCTAGATCGGAAAAACTTCCCGATGTGGAAGTTGCAAGTCTCATCAGCGCTCAAGGGAGCGCAGCTCTTCTCCTTCATCGGCCCCAACTCCAACCCACCGTCACCGTTCCTGGAGGCCAAGTCGGATGACAAGAAGGGCGACATGGAACCTAATCCTGACTATGAGTCATGGGTGGCTAAGGACCAGATGGTCCTGAGTTTTCTCCTGACATCTCTGTCAAAGGAGATCTCGGCGCAAGTTCCCACTATGGTGGTAACCGCCAAGCAAGCATGGGATGCAATCGAAGCAATGTTTGCATCTCAATCCCGTGCACGCATCATCAGCACGCGGATGGCCTTGGCCAATGCGTCCAAAGGGACGTCATCAATCAGTGAGTTCTTTGTCAAGATGAAAGGCTATGCGGATGAAATGGCTGCTGCTGGTCACAAGCTCGAAGATGAAGAACTGATCTCCTACATTCTCTCGGGTCTAGACCGTGAGTATGATGCGGTTGTCTCAGTAGTGGCAGCACGCGTCGAACCAATCTCGGTTGGGGAACTTTTTACCCAACTTACAAGCTTCGAGTCCAGAATGGAGATGAAGAATGGCGGTGGTGGCTATCAGTCATCAGCTAACATGGTGGCCAAGGGAGGTCGCGGCAACGGCAACAACTTCCGCGGTGGAAATCGCGGGGGTGGAGGAAGCCATGGTGGCTTCAATCGTGGAGGCACAGGGGGTCGCAACGGTGGCCACTCCTCCAACTTCCAAGCTGGCCTCATTTGCCAGGTATGTGGCAAGGAGGGCCATGGCGCGGCCAAGTGCTACAAGTGCTATGATGAAAGGTACCGGGGACCTCCACAGAAGTCGGCATCATCGGCAACCACTTCCTATGGCGTTGACACCAACTGGTACATGGATAGTGGAGCCACCGACAACATCACATCTGAGCTAGAGAAGCTCATGACCAGGGAGCGCTACAATGGTGGTGATCAAGTGCAAGCCGCCAACGGGAACGGTATGGAAATTACTCACATCAGTCATCGTACTTTGCATTCCCCATCTAGCTCCATTCATTTACGCAATATCCTTCATGTACCAAAGTCCCAAAAGAATCTAGTTTCAGTTCATCTTCTTACATGTGACAATAATATCTTCGTTGAATTTCATCCTACTCATTTTTTAATCAAGGAACAGGCGACGAAGAAAATTCTTCATCAAGGCAGATGTGAACGAGGCATGTACCCTTTGCTCCCTTTCCATAGCTAGTCATCATCAAAGAATAAAGAAGCCTATAGCGTCACCAAGTCGTCCGAGTCTGTGTGGCACAATAGGCTAGGTCATGCTTCTACACCAGTAGTTAGGCAGGTGCTTAGCCGCCACAATATTTCTTTTTCAAAAGAGTCAAATAAACATGTGTGTAATGGCTGTCAGCTTGGCAAAAGCCATCAGTTATCGTATCCAAAATCGACTAGCAAGTCAGCTAGCCCTCTCGATCTTGTTTTTTCAGACGTTTGGGGTCCTGCGCCAACTTCAGTTGGCCACCACAATTATTATGTGAGTTTCATTGATGATCATAGTAAGTTTGTTTGGTTATATCTCTTGCGTCATAAATAGGAGGTTTTCCAATGTTTCCAAGATTTCCAACACCTTGTTGAGCGTAGATTTAATCGAAAGATCAAGGCTATTCAAACCGATTGGGGTGGGGAGTATCAAGCTCTCAACTCATTCTTCAAACGTGTTGGCATCACTCATCTTGCTTCGTGCCCGCACGCACACCAGCAAAACGGAGTTGCCAAGAGAAAACATAGGCATATAGTTGATGTTGGACTCTCTGTTTGTGGCAGAACCGCCTAATTTAATGTCTCACAGGAGTGCTTGTCTTTCATTAGACACTAAGCACTCAGGGGAGAACACTAGATTACTCGGTTCCGTCGGACACACCCCAGGGGAGAACTCAAAAATCCACATTTTCGCCACCAGGATCACAAATGAGAGAATAAACCTTACATCATTCGTAACCATTTCTTACATCGCTTTTAATACAACAGCAGAGTATAATATTTATTAATATAACAGCAGAATGAAATCATATTATCAGAGTTATAAACAATTTAATTTAACAGCGGAATAGAAACATGTGAACAGAGTTACAGCGGAAATAAACATCTATTAACGACATGATAAATTATTGATCTATAGCAACTATGACAACAGATGGTAAAACTTTCATTTATAAAAGTATTTGGTGAGAGTCATAAATAACAACTATGGTCGCAGCGTAAAGGAAATCCTCTCTGAGCCCACTAGGAGGACTCCACACACAAAGGTCAGCTCAAGCGTCCACCCGTTACCTGCAACAGGGGGAAATAAAACCCTGAGTACTCAATTGTACTCAGCAAGACTTACCCGACAGGAGAAAAGAAAAGACTCCAAGGATATGTAAGGCTATCTGGTTTGTGGGTTGCATTTGCAGAAAGTATTACTAAGCGTGCGTCCTTATATTCGGTTCTTTATTAATGGCGGCATTGGTTCATTAACTAACCATTCTATGTAAGCACCTGTGCTACTTTCAAGCAGGTGGTAAGCAATCAGATTTCCTTTGTCCATCTTCCATCCTTCATCTTTCAGTTCTTACTACGATGCTAAACCGTAGACAAGCCGTACCGGATAGCCCAGCGATTCGCGAATCAATGCCCCCTAGCTGGGTACCCCGAAAACACATGCCCCGCTTGTACCCCGGGCACAAGCAGGACCAACCCATCACTCTCCTGTCCCGGGTGTCCAGGTCCCCGTCCAAATTGGGACTCCAAGCTCCCGCCCCTGAGTCCCGGACTCAGTGTGGTGCAAGGACCTCCTCCACCAAAAACAAACCCTAACAGTCGATCCAGAAAGAGCCGGATCCACGACAAGAGAGCAACAAGCCTTCCAAGCGCCCATACACAAGTATGTGCTCGGGATAAAAAGTCTATGACCTGCCTAGAGTCATATGCAACGATCGGTTCTTAACCGACCAGACAGGGAAAAACGGTGTAACCAAGCTATGACCCGCCTCCGCGGCGACACAACTTCTTACACCCACCAATACCCAAACCATATCCCTGCCCGGTCACCATTTTTCCTTTCCACCATTTTATATATTCCAGGTGATAATCATATAGTAACATATTTCCTATATCTCGCGAGTGACAGGCAATCACTCGACTTCTACCGGAGTCCTGTAGCATAGCAATCTACACGAAGTAAGACTCATAGGATAAAGATATATATGCAAGTGGGTTTCATTCAACTCCTTAAAACTTAATGCACAAATATAATTTAAACTACAGAAAGTAGGGGTTATACACCGGGGCTTGCCTGGGTAAAATATAATTAGAAGTTAGCTTTCCATCATGGCGACATGATCTCCAAAAGCATCATTTCTTCAGCAACTCCCGGTGACTCCGTGATCCATCGACGTCCCTATCATGATATGCAATGTAATGAAATGCAAGGGTATGATCAGCTGACTGCAATCGTGACTCGTATAAATATGCTCTACGTCTCTCAAGTGACCGAGCTAGTTCTAACGACGTCCGTACTTAGGCTACATATCTATGTTGTCGCACAAGGCGTTATTTCCCAATAATTATTTTGGTTATATAAACCAAAGTGTTTCTTTATTCGCAATAGGACATTATTATCTAATTAGCAGCTAGTTATTCCGGAGCTACAAAATTTATCATGAGTACCTAATATTGCCAAGAGCCTACTGTACGAATTTCAGATCCAACACTATTACCAATGTATCATGGAAATTCTTATAAGTTTATACTTTGCAATATCAAACGCCTTAAATTAATTATATAGATTTCAAGAATATTATCCAACTATATGAACAAATTAGACTAGCAGGTAGATCATGAATTTAGGAGACTGACAAAATTGGTTTCATAATTTTTGGATCACTACACAGATTTATATTGATTTTACAATTTTGCCTTATAAGCGAATTTAGAAATTGCTTAAGAAAAATAAAGAGGCCAGCAATCACCTACTCGGCCCAGCGGAACAGTCGGCGGCCCAGCGAGGCGCGGCCACAGCGCGGGCGGCCCAAGCGCGCGGCGCGGCCCACAGGGGCGTGCGGCCCAGCGCCCAGCATGACAATCCAGCCGCACAGCGCTCGCGGCCCAGTGCAGGCGGTGGCCCAACTGTGGCGAACAGCCCAGGCACAAGGACAGGGCGCGCGGCGAGCAGGCCAGCCCTCGCGGGCCAGACGGCGGCGTTAAATCGATTCGGATCCTTTCTCTGCCTAGAAACAGAGCACTAGGGGAGGGCATGGCGGCCGGCGGCTACAGCGGTCCGGCAGAAGGGCGACCGGAGTAACGGCTTGCGGAGGAGGCATGAGAAGGTGCGCGGACTGGCGGGGCTCTAGGGTATGGCGATTGCAGGCGCCCGGGAGGAGCAGCGCCCAGGCTCAGGTCTAGCACGGCAAAGGGCGCGGGTGCGCGATGCTGGCGAGACTGGACTCCCAGACCGACGAACATGGCTCGCGGGGCAGCGCAGCAGAACCGCCGGGTCACACACGTAGGCACGCGAGGGAAACAACGGTGTGGAGCTACGGTGGCTCCGGCGCGGGACTCGGGCTCGGTGACTACAGACGCTGCAGCTGTGGTCCATTGCGGAACCGTGGGCGGTGCTCCAGTTTCGGGTAGCTACGGCAGCAGCGCATGACCATGGGGCACGATAGCGCGGCCTAGGTGCACGCTGTGGGCAGCGGACCGGCGTGGGCCAGAGCGGGCGCGGCTATGGTGGCTGGCTAGCCTTGGTGAGAGCTCGGGCAAGGCAAGCAGAGGAGGGGGGCGCCGGTGCTGTGGTGGCGAGGAGCAGTAGGGCACGTGGCAGTTGCGGTGGTGGTGGGCTCGTGCTCGCGATGGACGGCAGGAGCGAACCGGCTCGGTGTGGTGGGAGCAGCGTAGGTCGCCCGGAGCAGCTTGGTTCACCGGGGCGCGCGGGGTGGAAGAGCCAGTGGAAAGGACGAGCAGGAACTGAGCTCCTCGGCTGCAGGAAAAGAAAGGGAGAGGGAGAAACAACGCTGCCGACACGGAGGTGACCCGGTTAGACTTTGTCCTGGCGCGACGTGGTCTAAAATTGATGCGACGTGGTGTGGTGCCCGTGTCTTCTACGGCAGCGCTGTTGAGTGCTGACTTGCGTGCACGCGCAGTGGGGGACACTTGGACTCCTCAACACGCCACGCCACGACACGGGACACATGCACATGGAATCTGACGGAACCCACTTCACGCACAGGTGCATCTCTACTGTCTTGTCCACGCTATTTCCTTCTGTTCATACGGAAGAGTGACGCATTCAGCATCACAGATGGGTTTAAGATATATATATATAACGGTTTACTAATTTACACAAATTGTAACGTCTAGGCACTGGAAAAATTTCCGCAAACTCGCATTTAAATTGATTCAAAAGCTATATGTATATATATATATATATATCGTTCTATTTATGAATGGGTTTTATTTTATTTATAAACGTTGTTTTTCATGCTTAATCTAATAGAACAAACTGTTTGCTATCAATTGGCTCGAATTGCCGTTCGACATTCCTAATTATTTCTACGTCCGGCGTGATTCAACTTGAGCGTTTACTTGAGTCCGCGAACTAAGTCACATAGGATTCGCGTATCGCGTCAAATACGTTTTAAATTAAAACCCGAGAAACTCGTTTCAAAAATTTGACTTAGGCCTAAATCGCGGTGCTAAGTAAGATCGTAACACCAGGGTGTTACAACCAAACCCCCTTAAAAAGAATCTCGTCTTGAGATTCGAAGCAAGAACCAGAAGGAGAAAACGCGATTACATTCCGTAGATCGGGGATTACACGAAAGATTACACGACTTCAAATACTACACCACACGAAGATCTAGGGATACATGATTAAGAGCAACTTGGCACAACTGAGACTTAATCCAGAAGTCGAGATAGACAAGGACAATAGAGAAACAACAAGATAATGATTATCCAAAACATGGCGTAGCACCAACAGATCCAAAAACAGTCGACTGAGAAGTAAAACATCGTGAACCCGAAGATTGACTACCCAAAATGGGAACTTGAACTTCTTCGACGAATCGGCTCCTTTCTTCTTCTCAGATCACACCATCACCTCAATCTGACGAACCTAGCTTCAAAATGATGACTGGATCTCATAGCTATGCGTCGGAACGCGAGGGGAATGGGGATGAAGAAGAAGAGCAAGGACCAAGGGTATCTTATAGAGGCCAACAGAGATGGGAAGCAACACACCGGAGGCGGATGCGGCGGGGATGGGATACACAGATGGTGCATGCTGTGGAGATAAGGTCAGAAACATGGCGTGCTTCCTGCGCGAGCGGCAGAGGGGGAAATAAAGGAGAGTGGAGGGGGTCCGCTCGACGAGGCAGGCGTGCGGGCGGTCGTGTCACCAAAAGAAGAAGGAAAAGAGGGGGGAGGGGGGGTCTGGTACGAGGGACGAGGCGTGAGAGTCAAGAGCCGACCGGATGGTAGGAAAAGGAGAAGCGCACAGTGCATAAAGACGACAAGCACTGCACGATGCCGCGGCCACGTGAAAACGGGACGATAATGGACCCGACACCGACGGCGTTCGCAGGGCACGCAGCGAAATGACCCAACATGCATAGCGCGGTCAGCTAAGCACAGGGCTTGGGACAAGACGTCCACTCAGGCTTTTCTATTACTCCTGGCTATCCACTGCTAACCTTCCTTTACTACTCTTCTTTTTCTTTCCTTTACTCGACCACATCCGTCTTTTCTGTAAACCTAGATCATGTCATACTTTCTTTCTCCAAACCATCTCTTGTTTACCTTGAGAGAACACTTCTGCATCACCCCGTTGTGGATTTCCTGTTTGAACACCTGAACAATTCCAAGGAGAAAATTTTTAAAACAAATGGTACGGCGGTGTAACTCGACAAGGTACTTGGTCAACAACCTCGATACCAGCGCGTGCCGAGCAGCATCACCATGTGACAGCTGTTCCACAGGGAGCCCTCGGTTTTGTCATGGCACCATAAGCTATTAACCAGGCAACTACTACCAACTTACACGCCATGAAGGCAGTGGGGTCATAGACCACAGAGTAAGGGGGTATCGCAAGGGAAAAATTCAACAACAAAGGTTTCCCTCCACAACAAGGGACAAGGAATTCAAATTCAACGACGGATTTGTTTTAAAAAAAGATTCAAGTGTTCTATTGGGACATCCACAATTAGCCGATACAGTGTCCTATATTATCCAATCATGACTGATCTGCTGGTATCTGAATGGCAACTTCTCTTGTAACCCACTTGATATCACCCATGAAACTCTTAAGCACACCTAACGAACTTAAGGTAGATGAACGCAATAAACACAGCGAATAAATAAAATGCATGTTCCAACAGTCTTATACGGGTACAACGTACAGGCATTTAGGATCACATTCATGGCATAGCATTCACCTATGGTCGAACGATCTCAACCACTACGGACGACCACAACGGCAAGAGTACAATACCGGAGGATAGTGACGAAAAACACTACTACTACGGGTACAACATCCCAAGGAAACTAATCTACATCCTCACGGGGCAACGGCTGAGCGAGAGGAATCAAGGGTTCTTCTTCTAACACTTCCGAGGGTGGAGGTGCTGGCGGTGCTGCAACATCGGTTCTTCTTCTCTCGGGCGGGTGGATATGGATCCCTTCCAAGATCGGGGCATCCTGCCTTTCAGCAGCCAGCGTCCTCCGCTCGGCCCTGGTGACAAGATAGGCCACCCGAAGCTAATGAACACGCTGATCTTCGTCCTCCTTTAGAACTTCCTCCATGGCAACCTCTCGTCTCTCAGCAGCTGCAGCGTCGGCATGCGCTTCGGCAAGCTGCACCTGGAGCATCCGGTTGAAGATCTCGGCTTCCTCGGCACGCCCTCATCTCCAAGGCTTGACGGTCGTACTGCTCATCCAGAGCGAGCAGGTACGTGGTCAAGTGTACCACGGTGGGACTGTCTTCATGCGTATCCCGCCCTTGCAAAGCCTCCATGCGAGCCCTCCATGCCCGCCGATTCTTGTCCAAAGGAGGAAAGAATCGCATGGGAGTGCGAGCAATGGGTTCCTCATAGATCTAATAGAGGTACCACAAGGTTTTGCGAGCCACAACCTGGTAGGTGTCGATGAAGCGAAACCCGGTTGCGATCACAATCCAGGCTTCAGTGAGGTCGGGGAACTCCTCACTCTTTCTGATGTAGACGGTAACCTCACACCGCTCAGTGCCATGCTCCTCATACTCACAGCCCTCATACTCAGGGTGATCATTGACTCCGAGCTTTTGCAGGGTGGCATGCAGGATTTTGGGAAAACCCTCAACGTTCAGGCAGTAGGTACTAACCCAGGCTCCTACCATCTCTGGCGGTGGTTGCGAAGAAGACTGAGTGAAAAGCTGGCTCAAAGGAAAAGCTAAGCGAGCTAAAGTGCGCCGAGTGGTGGTACCAACGGCTAAGCTAGGCTCTACTTATAAAGGCGGAGCGTTCAGTGGTCCTAGCGCGCTTCACCAGGGTTTCCATGTGAGATCACTACGACGGATCGACCAAATTCTGCGTGTTGGCGGCGAGCGACGTGCGATGCCATTACTGACTAGTACGACTACAGGGCAAGGGCCCGACAAGAGCGTAGAAAGGGGTATGGGGAGACGTGGGTCATGATCGGCGTGAACCACGGGCGAACACAGAGCACGAGGCCATAGTGCGGACCTAACTCTAGAACAGGAACGAGTCATTCGTGCACAATACGACGCGCGTGACACCTATGGATGGCGTATCTACCAGCAATACGAGCGCTACAATGCACAAACGGAATATGCATGAATGCACGTCCTATACGTCCTTTCACTATTGCCAACATATAGGGCAACCGTTCTCAGATTTTTGGCACATCGTTCTCTCCCTGTAACTAGTCGATACTATCGAACTATACTCGAGTCAGTGTACCTGCAGAAAACTTGATCAAGCCTATCTAAGTCAGCAGAGTGCTATCTATCCTGGATACATAACCATAGTAATAGGGCTACTTATATAACTTCGCATATAAACGCCCTAACTTTTTGCAACAATGGGTTGTCCAATTTTAGTTTAGAAAAGGTTTTCGAAGCTTTATTTCCTCATTTATGCTCTGATACCACCTGTGACAGAACCGCCTAATTTAATGCCTCACAGGAGTGCTTGTCTTCCATTAGACACTAAGCACTCAGGGAAGAACACTAGATTACTCGGTTCCGTTGGACACACCCTAGGGGAGAACCTGAAAATCCACATTTTTGCCACCAGGATCACAAATGAGAGAATAAAGCTTACATCATTCGTAACCATTTCTTACATCGCTTTTAATACAACATCAGAGTATAATATTTATTAATATAACAGCGGAATGAAATCATATTATCAAAGTTATAAACAATTTAATTTAATAGCGGAATAGAAACATGTGAACAGAGTTACAGCGGAAATAAACATCTATTAATGACATGATGAATTATTGATATATAGCAACTATGACAATAGATGGTAAAACTTTTCATTTATAAAAGTATTTGGTGAGAGTCATAAATAACAACTATGGTCGCAGCGTAAAGGAAATCCTCTCTGAGCCCACCAGGAGGACTCCACACACAAAGGTCAGCTCAAGCGTCCACCCGTTACCTGCAACAGGAGGAAATAAAACCCTGAGTACTCAATTGTACTCAGCAAGACTTACCCGTCAGGAGAAAAGAAAAGACTCCAAGGATATGCAAGGCTATCTGGTTTGTGGGTTGCATTTGCAGAAAGTATTACTAAGCGTGTGTCCTTATATTTGGTTCTTTATTAATGGCCGCATTGGTTCATTAACTAACCATTCTATGTAAGCACCTATGCTACTTTCAAGCAGGTGGTAAGCAATCAGATTTCCTTTGTCCATCTTCCATCCTTCATCTTTCAGTTCTTACTACGATGCTAAACTGTAGACAAGCCATACCGGATAGCCCAGCGATTCACGAATCAATGCCCCCCAGCTGGGTACCCTGAAAACACACGCCCCACTTGTACCCCGGGCACAAGCAGGACCAACCCATCACTCTCCTGTCCTGGGTGTCCAGGTCCCCATCCAAACTGGGACTCCAAGCCCCCGCTCCTGAGTCCCAGACTCAGTGCGGTGCAAGGACCTCCTCCACCAAAAACAAACCCTAATAGTCGATCCGGAAAGAGTCGGATCCGCGACAAGAGAGCAACAAGCCTTCCAAGCGCCCATACACAAGTATGTGCTCGGGATAAAAAGTCTATGACCTGCCTAGAGTCATATGCAACGATCGGTCCTTAACCGACCAGACAGGGGAAAACAGTGTAACCAAGCTATGACCCGCCTCCGCGGCGACACAACTTCTTACACCCACCAATACCCAAACCATATCCCTGCCCGGTCACCATTTTTCCTTTCCACCATTTTATATATTCTAGGTGATAATCATATAGTAACATATTTCCTATATCTCGCGAGTGACCGGCAATCACTCAACTTCTACCGGAGTCCTATAGCATAGCAATCTACACGATCCTATCATACTAGTAAGACTCATAGGATAAAGATATATATGCAAGTGGGTTTCATTCAACTCCTTAAAACTTAATGCACAAATATAATTTAAACTACAGAAAGTAGGGGTTATGCACCGGGGCTTGCCTGGGTAAAATATAATTAGAAGTTAGCTTTCCATCATGACGACATGATCTCCAAAAGCATCATTTCTTCAGCAACTCCCGGTGACTCCGTGATCCATCGACGTCCCTATCATGATATGCAATGTAATGAAATGCAAGGGTATGATCAGCTGACTGCAATCGTGACTCGTATAAATATGCTCTACGTCTCTCAAGTGAACGAGCTAGTTCTAACGACGTCCGTACTTAGGCTACATATCCATATTGTCGCACAAGGCGTTATTTCCCAATAATTATTTTGGTTATATAAACCAAAGTGTTTCTTTATTCGCAATAGGTCATTATTATCTAATTAGCAGCTAGTTATTCCGGAGCTACAAAATTTACCACACGTACTTAATATTGCCAAGAGCCTACTGTACGAATTTCAGATCCAACACTATTACCAATGTATCATGGAAATTCTTATAAGTTTATACTTTGCAATATCAAACGCCTTAAATTAATTATATAGATTTCAAGAATATTATCCAACTATATGAACAAATTAGACTAGCAGGTAGATCATGAATTTAGGAGACTGACAAAATTGGTTTCATAATTTTTGGATCACTACACAGATTTATATTGATTTTACAATTTTGCCTTATAAGCGAATTTAGAAATTGCTTAAGAAAAATAAAGAGGCCAGCAATCACCTACTCGGCCCAGCGGAACAGTCGGCGGCCCAGCGAGGCGCGGCCACAGCGCGGGCGGCCCAAGCGCGCGGCGCGGCCCACAGGGGCGTGCGGCCCAGCGCCCAGCATGACAATCCAGCCGCACAGCGCTCGCGGCCCAGTGCAGGCGGTGGCCCAACTGTGGCGAACAGCCCAGGCACAAGGACAGGGCGCGCGGCGAGTAGGCCAGCCCTCGCGGGCCAGACGGCGGCGTTAAATCGATTCGGATCCTTTCTCTGCCTAGAAACAGAGCACTAGGGGAGGGCATGGCGGCCGGCGGCTACAGCGGTCCGGCAGAAGGGCGACCGGAGTAACGGCTTGCGGAGGAGGCATGAGAAGGTGCGCGGACTGGCGGGGCTCTAGGGTATGGCGATTGCAGGCGCCCAGGAGGAGCAGCGCCCAGGCTCAGGTCTAGCACGGCAAAGGGCGCGGGTGCGCGATGCTGGCGAGACTGGACTCCCAGACCGACGAACATGGCTCGCGGGGCAGCGCAGCAGAACCGCCGGGTCACACACGTAGGCACGCGAGGGAAACAACGGTGTGGAGCTACGGTGGCTCCGGCGCGGGACTCGGGCTCGGCGACTACAGACGCTGCAGCTGTGGTCCAGTGCGGAACCGTGGGCGGTGCTCCAGTTTCGGGTAGCTACGGCAGCAGCGCATGACCATGGGGCACGATAGCGCGGCCTAGGTGCACGCTGTGGGCAGCGGACCGGCGTGGGCCAGAGCGGGCGCGGCTATGGTGGCTGGCTAGCCTTGGTGAGAGCTCGGGCAAGGGAAGCAGAGGAGGGGGGCGCCGGTGCTGTGGTGGCGAGGAGCAGTAGGGCACGTGGCAGTTGCGGTGGTGGTGGGCTCGTGCTCACGATGGACGGCAGGAGCGAACCGGCTTGGTGTGGTGGGAGCAGCGTAGGTCGCCCGGAGCAGCTTGGTTCACCGGGGCGCGCGGGGTGGAAGAGCCAGTGGAAAGGACGAGCAGGAACTGAGCTCCTCGGCTGCAGGAAAAGAAAGGGAGAGGGAGAAACAACGCTGCCGACACGGAGGTGACCCGGTTAGACTTTGTCCTGGCGCGACGTGGTCTAAAATTGATGCGACGTGGTGTGGTGCCCGTGTCTTCTACGGCAGCGCTGTTGAGTGCTGACTTGCGTGCACGCGCAGTGGGGGACACTTGGACTCCTCAACACGCCACGCCACGACACGGGACACATGCACATGGAATCTGACGGAACCCACTTCACGCACAGGTGCATCTCTACTGTCTTGTCCACGCTATTTCCTTCTGTTCATACGGAAGAGTGACGCATTCAGCATCACAGATGGGTTTAAGATATATATATATATATAACGGTTTACTAATTTACACAAATTGTAACGTCTAGGCACTGGAAAAATTTCCGCAAACTCGCATTTAAATTGATTCAAAAGCTATATGTATATATATGTGTATATCGTTCTATTTATGAATGGGTTTTATTTTATTTATAAACGTTGTTTTTCATGCTTAATCTAATAGAACAAACTGTTTGCTATCGATTGGCTCGAATTGCCGTTCGACATTCCTAATTATTTCTACGCCCGGCGTGATTCAACTTGAGCGTTTACTTGAGTCCGCGAACTAAGTCACATAGGATTCGCGTATCGCGTCAAATACGTTTTAAATTAAAACCCGAGAAACTCGTTTCAAAAATTTGACTTAGGCCTAAATCGCGGTGCTAAGTAAGATCGTAACACTAGGGTGTTACACTCTTCTAGCCCATTCATCCATGCCTCTGAAGTTTTGAGACGAGGCATTCCTTACGGTAGTCTTCCTAATCAATCGGTTGCCCTCCAAAGTCATAGACAATGACACAACTTTTGTTCGCCTGTTTGCTCAACAACCTAATTATAGTTTCCTTCGTACATTCGGTTGTGCTTGCTGGCCGAATTTGCGTCCCTATAATGAGAAGAAACTCCAATTTAGGTCCAAACCATGTGTCTTTCTTGGCTATAGTGATAAACATAAGGGGTATAAATGTCTAGATCCGTTGCAAGGACGAGTATATATCTTACGGGATGTTGTTTTTGATGAAACCGTGTTTCCTTTTGCCTCTATGCATCCAAATGCGGGTGCTCGGTTGCGAGCCGAGCTTGATCTATTACCCGATATACTTCTAAATCCATCTCTCGGGAACGTATCAGTACATGACTTGGTGTCGAGTCCTACCATGCCATCTAACCATTCATCAAGTGCAGGATCAAATTCGGTGGGAAACGGGCAAAATTTTGGTGAAAGCGGCGCTGCAAACGGGGATCGATGCTGCTTCTCCTGCGAACGCCGCTGCATCAGCCTTGGATCAGGTGCCCCGACAGTTGCAGGAGTCGGGTGCTCGTGTGGGCAGGGCACTGTCTCCGGCCCTCGGTGGATCTTCTACATCGACTAACGCTGAATCACTCTCCAGTGTGCCGAGTGTGGTTGCACATGGTGATCCAAGCGGGGGTGCCCTGTCTACTGCTCCACCCGAGGTGGATCCTCTGAATGGATCCCTTGTGGCTCCGGCTATATCCGCTGTGGCTCCTTTTTCTACGCCCAGTCCTATGGAGCCTCAGCGTGTACATGGCACACGGCTTCAAGCTAGGGTGACCAAGCCCAAGATTTACACCGACGGCACTGTCAGATGGTGCATGACCTCTACCACTGATACAAGTGAGCTAGCCATGGTTCGTGAAGCATTGCAAGACAAGAATTGGATTTCAGCTATGGATGCTGAGTATCATGCCCTTCAACAAAACAATACATGGCATCTAGTTCCACCGTCTCAAGGCAAAAATGTCATCGATTGCAAATGGGTTTACAAAATCAAGAAAAGGGCAGATGGGTCTATTGACCGATACAAGGCGCATTTGGTTGCCAAAGGCTTCAAGCAATGCTATGGTATTGACTACAAGGACACGTTTAGTCCTATAGTCAAGGCAGCGACCATAAGGTTGGTCTTATCTATTGCAGTTTCAAGAGGTTGGTCTCTTCACCAACTAGATGTTCAAAATGCTTTTCTTCATGGGGTTTTGGAGGAAGAAGTTTACATGAGACAGCCACTAGGGTATGTTGATAAGAAGCATCCTAATTATGTTTGTAAGCTAGACAAAGCCCTCTACGGGTTGAAGCAGGCACCTCGGGCGTGGCATGCCCGGCTCTTAGGAAAATTGCAGACGTTGGGTTTTACTCCGTCTAAATCCGACACCTCTCTTTTCTACTACAACAAAGGATGTCACAGCTTGTTTGTTCTGGTGTATGTGGATGACATCATCATGGCCAGCTCCTCCCAAGATGCAACCAATGCATTACTATGAGATTTGCAACAAGAATTTTCCCTAAAGGATTTGGGTGATCTGCATTACTTCTTGGGTATTGAAGTTAAAAGGAGGCAAGGAGGACTTCTTGCCTCTAGTGTTCTTGATCGGTCTGGCATGAACAAGTGTAAACCTGTAGACACACCTTTGTCAAGCACAGAGAAGCTGAGTGTCTTAGATGGTGTCAAGCTTGGGATGGAAGATTCTACTCGGTATAGAAGCTTGGTTGGTGCCTTACAATATTTAACATTGACTAGGCTTGATATCAGCTTTGCTGTGAATAAGGTATGTTAATTCCTGCATGGACCAACCTCGGTCCATTGGAGCGCTGTTAAATGGATCCTGAGGTATGTAAAGGGAACAATTCGTCTTGGGTTGAAGATTGGGCCATCTAAATCTATGCTTGTTAGTGCATTCTTAGATGCAGATTGGGCAGGATGTGTTGATGACAGGAGATCAATAGGAGGCTTTGCGGTGTTTCTAGGGGATAATCTCATCTCTTGGACAGCCAGGAAGCAACCAATGGTGTCAAGATCAAGCACTGAAGCTGAGTACAAGGCATTAGCAAATGCCACTACAGAGACGGTGTGGATCCAGAAGCTATTGGCTGGATTGCAAGTTCCTCATCCTTCTATGGCTCGGCTTTGGTGTGATAACTTGGGTGCTAAATATCTCTCCGCAAATCCCATATTCCATGCAAGAACCAAGCATATTGAGATTGATTTTCACTTTGTTCAGGAGAGAGTAGCACAAAAATTGTTAGACATAAGGTTTATCAATTCTAGTGATCAAGTTGTAGATGGATTCACCAAATCACTTCCTGTGGTTAAGCTTCGGCAATTTAGAACACTAGTAGAGAACAAACCTTTGATCCTTGGCCAAAATGGGCTCTAGTCCTAGAATTTTTTGCGCCTGGGACTAGAGATACCTTTAGTCCCGGTTGGTGGCTCCAACCGGGACTAAAGGTCCCTTCCCAACGGCTACTGCGCCAGACAGAGGTGGCAGGGACCATTAGTCCCGGTTGGAGCCACCAACTGGGACTAAAGGTATACTTTTACTCCTGGTTGGTGGGGCTCCAACCGGGAGTAAAGGTCTACTCCCGGGCCGTGGCTACGCCCGGGGTTGGAAAGTTACCTTTAGTCCCGATTGGAGCCACCAACTGGGACTAAAGGTCCCTCCTTTATATCCCGGCCGTCTCCTTTCTCCCCGAGCCCGAGCTTAGCACATTTTGAAGCTCACTGCAGTAGTGTTCTTGCTTCCTCCCTCCCTCCATTGTTCCTCCATCCATTCTTTGATTCCTCCGTCGATTTCTTCGATTTCTCCGTCGATTCTTCAGTTGTAAAGGTTACCAATCTCATACTCTCATTTTTCACCATTATCTTATCTCATTTTGTTCACTATATATATATATGGTTCTTTATTGTGGTTTTTTTCATTTGTAAGCAATTTGAGCTCAAAATCACTTCAAGCTTGCATATTTACATGAAAGAAGGTTAAAGTAGCTAGTTGAACTTGCGGACCGTGTTCATCTCGGCGACCATGTTCTCTGCCGAGCGGTAACGGATGTCAAGGAGGAGCTTTGATTCTATGAGGGAAAGCGGCAATGGTCGTGGAAGACCGTGTTCCCTTCCTCGTAGAATCGGAGCTCTTCTGTGGCAAGTACGGTGCCGTCCGGTGGAGAAATGCTCGCCGAGATGATCACGTAAGCAAGTTCAACTAGTACGGATGGTTATTTATTCACATGTCCCGATATCGTCGTAGTAGTCTATCAATCACCGTACTTTTTATTTTAACTTTTTATGAAATGAAAAACTTAGAAAATAGTTATAAAATTATAGAAAATCCGTACTAGTTGAACTTGCGGACCGTGTTCAGCTCGGCGAGCATGTTCTTTGTCGAGCGGTAACGGACATCAAGGAGGAGCTTTGATTCTACGAGGGAGAGCAACAACGGTCGTGGAAGACCGTGTTCCCTTCCTCGTAGAATCGGAGCTCTTCCTTGACCAAGTACGGTGCCGTCCGGTGGAGAAATGCTCGTCGAGATGATCACGTAAGCAAGTTCAACTAGTACGGATGGTTATTTATTCACATGTCCCAATATCATCGTAGTAGTCTGTCAATCACCGTACTTTTTATTTTAACTTTTTATGAAATGAAAAACTTAGAAAATAGTTAGAAAATTATAGAAAATCCGTACTAGTTGAACTTGCGGACCGTGTTCAGCTCGGCGAGCATGTTCTCTGTCGAGCGGTAACGGACATCAAGGAGGAGCTTTGATTCTATAAGGGAGAGCGATAACGGTCGTGGAAGACCATGTTCCCTTCCTCGTAGAATCGGAGCTCTTCCTTGACCAAGTACAGTGCCGTCCGGTGGAGAAATGCTCATCGAGATGATCACGTAAGCAAGTTCAACTAGTACGGATGGTTATTTATTCACATGTCCCGATATCGTCACAGTAGTCTGTCAATCACCGTACTTTTTATTTTAACTTTTTATGAAATGAAAAACTTAGAAAGTAGTTAGAAAATTATAGAAAATCCATACTAGTTGAACTAGCGGACTGTGTTCATTTCGGCGAGCATGTTCTCTGCCGAACGGTAACGGACGTCATGGAGGAGCTTTGATTCTATGAGGGAGAGCGACAACGGTCGTGGAAGACCATGTTCCCTTCCTCGTAGAATCGGAGCTCTTCCTTGACCAAGTACGGTGCCGTCCGGTGGAGAAATGCTCGCCGAGATGATCACGTAAGCAAGTTCAACTAGTACGGATGGTTATTTATTCACATGTCCCGATATTGTTGTAGTAGTCTGTCAATCACCGTACTTTTTATTTTAACTTTTTATGAAATGAAAAACTTAGAAAATAGTTAGAAAATTATAGAAAATCCGTACTAGTTGAACTAGCGGACCATGTTTATTTCGGCGAGCATGTTCTCTGCCAAGCGGTAATGGACGTCAAGGAGGAGCTTTGATTCTACGAGGGAGAGCAGCAACGGTCGTGGAAGACCGTGTTCCCTTCCTCGTAGAATTGGAGCTCTTCCGTGGCCAAGTACGGTGCCATCCGGTGGAGAAATGCTCGCCGAGATGATCACGTAAGCAAGGTCAACTAGTACGGATGGTTATTTATTCACACGTCCCGATATCGTCGCAGTAGTCTGTCAATCACCGTACCCAAACGTAGTATATATATAAATATAAACGATAATCGATTGTTATGTGTGTACACTCCCATTCTTCTGTTAATTTGCAGAAATATCATATGAATTACTTACCTGCCGCAGTAAAAGACGAGAACACAATGACCATTAAAAATATCATTGTTTAGAGATATAGATAATTTTATAGTTTCTTATTTTTATTTGTTTATAAAATGAGAAATTTATAGTGTATTAAAAAAATGAGTTTAGAGAGTAGATGGCAACTGCTTCCGGGTCCTCGGCCTCTCATGGGTTTCCAAAGCGACTTAGGCTGGGCCTCCCTCTCATTCCATGCGGCAAGTGTCGTGATGAGACGAAGATTGTGATGGAGTACCGAGTGAAGGAGGGTCCCAACAAGGATCATATCTTCTACAAGTGTCCGGATCGCAATGTGAGTTATTTTATCATATTTAATGATTATGGTTAGTTTATACCTATTTTCATGATGGTTGTGATTAAAGTTCTAATTTTTTGTTTTAATTTCAGTGGGGTGACAGTGGATGATGTTTAGGCTTCTACTGGGAGGAAGAGTATGTTGAACTCGTGCAAAAATATCTTGCACAACAGGCAGATACGGCGGCTAATGAGGCAGTGATCCAGCCGAAGAAGCCCAAAGATGTTGCACAATCGGGGGATCTGTCTGTTTTAGTTGAGATTGGTCGCGAAATCCTTGTGCTCCTAAAATATATTTTAGCTTTAGTTCTTTTAGTGGTAGTTGGGATTGTCTACATTATAGCGATGCTTTCATAAATTTGTACCTTTTGTGGTGGCATGCATGTTGTATAAATAATTAATTATGATCTAGGTTTTAATGTGGTATTTATGTCATGTAATGCAGATGAGCCGGCATTGGATGTACAATGCTGATCGCCGCTCCCAAGAGTTCATTGACGGCGTGCATTCTTTGTTACGTGTGGCCGAGGCAAACAAACGCGACGGTTTTATGTGCTACCCATGTGCCATATGTAAGAATACGGTGGAATATCCTTGCTCAAAGACTCTTCATTCACACTTGTTCAAGTCGGGTTTCATGTCAAACTATATTTGTTGGACGAAGCATAGAGAAGACCAATGCTCCTCATATCAGTTTTGTCTCCGATCGTGACAAGACATTAATTTGGAAAGATGTCTTGGTACATTTCACGCTCCAAACAGATGGTTATGATGATATAATAGATGGTGATGAATTGAAGGAGCGAGTTAGGGATTGGGCAATGAAGAAGATGGCCACCCAGTTTCAGACTTGGAAGAAACACCTATATACGACGTATGTCAAGAAGAACATAGCACCAGATTTTACTATCCCAGGCCCGATCTCAAAGCAGAGGCCCTATTGGGATAAGTTTGTACAATACAAGACTTCGGAAGAGGTGTGAGTCGGGTGATAAAGAATCAACGTAATGCCCAACATAAGACATACCACCATAACTTGGGATCAGGTGGCTACCTGACTGCCATTAAGAAGTGGAACAAAATGGAAGCAGACCTTCTTGCCAAGGGTGTCACACTAGAATCACTCGAGTGGGGAGAACGTGCAAAGAATTGGTTTTTCGCTCATGGGGGAACACTGGACCAGGAGACAGGGAAGTGCGTTTATGGCGCAAGACTGCAAGAAGCAGTAGAAAGATTGTTTTATGCTCAGAGAGCTACTGCTGGTGGTGCATTCAGGCCCAACAGAGAGAAGGATGAGCTGACATACGCCATCGGGACTATTGAACATGGTGGCCGAACTAGAGGCAAAGAAAGTGTCTCGTGGGAGCATGGATTCCCTCAGGACAGACCTTCCTACAGAAGCCACCAGAGAAAGAAGGAAGAAGAGACACAGCGGCTCTAGAGGTTGGAGGAAGCGGTGCGTGAAGCACAGGAGCGGGAAAAAAACCTTGAAGCGAGAATGCAGGAGGAAATCAGAAGGCAAGTGCAAATAGCAGTGAGTGCAAGCAAGCAGGCATCAGAGCCAGGAATCAACATTAGCCAATCTGTTCAGTTGAAAAGCAGTTGCGCTTCCACGGAGATACCAAATCAAGGGGACACAGGACTGCGCTTCCCTGTGGATGATGTCACTGAACCTTGTACATCGTGTGAGCTACACATTCCGAAGGGGAATTCCACAATCAAGGTGGCTATCGGTCTTGTTAATCCTATCGACCGAACCAAGACACCAAGGATTCATGGGAATATAATCCAAGAAGGATATGCTACCATCTTGGTAGATAAAGCTGAAAAAGGTTTTAGTGATTTGCCTCTTGACATTCCTGGAGGTGATGGCGAGAAGACTCTAGGAGAAGCGGAGAAGACATTCATTCTATGGTGCAAGCGCTACATCATCATTCCCGGGATGTCAGCTCCACCTCCTCCTGAACTACCTCACCATAGGTACGTGCGGATGAAAACACTACATCATTAATTTGTATTGGCTTAAGTAATTAACAATCTGCTCATAATAATATGTCATTCCTTTTTTTTAGCAGATCCTCCACCAACCTAAATCCAATTGTTCAATCGCCAGATCATCATAGTGCTCTGTACGATGACATTGTGTTGGAAGGCGAGGCTGCATCCACACCATCTCCAAGGAGGTCTCCAACGCTGCAGCCACCACCTCCAAGGAGGTCTCCAACGCCGCTGCCAACACCTCCAAGGAGGTCTCCAACGCCTCCCCCGCCCCCACCTACCAAGAAGCCTAGCAAGAGGCCAGCCCCGCAAACGAAGAACCAGTCCCCGCCGGCAAAGAAAGCCACCGTGAAACCAAGGGCTATTCCCAAAATAATATCTGAAGAGAAGGAAGAAGGAACTGATGCATATAAAAAAGATATGTCTAGATTCTATGACAAACTTAAAAAGAATCAAGAAGCAAGGAGAAACCCAAAGAAACCGTACTTCTTCGTAGCTCCAGATATTCTAAGAAAAATGGTGGCTTCTTACCAGCAACAACAGCGGGAATCACGTAAGCCGTCCAAATCAACGTTATCGGACTATGACCGCACTCTCACCAAGTCAATTGAGGCGGCACAGAAAAAGAAGCGGGCAGGGAAAGGAGTTGCCCAACTCGGACAACAAGCACACCAATCAGTCCCCCCGCTAGTTGTTGGTAATGAATATGGTTCGAATTTAGGATTAATGCATCAGGCAAACATACCTCCGGATGTCGATTTAGATCACCTTGGTGAATTTATTGATGAGACTGGTCTCGACCTTTATCAGATGTTTGGTGATGGAAACATTGAGAGTGCGGCGGAGGTTGATATTTGGAAGAAAAAATTTGTAATAGGCCAGAGTCTATACAACCCTCAAGCCTTATCTGATCTGGGGACGCAAATGTACCTGCTAAACAAGTGGTACATGCAGGCGTCTACCGGTGGAGACTTCTGCGTTGGTGTCAGAATTAGAGACGAACATTGGTTCCGTGACGATGATGTTATGTATGTTGACTTTGCAGAATTTCATCAACTATGCCACCTAACCTCTCTGGACAAAGTTATCATTAACTGCTATTGCCTGTAAGTAATAATTCTTTCGATCTATTATTAAACTCATCATATGTGTGTATATGCATATAAATTATCCTAACAAGTACTATATATATGCAGATTTACAATGACAGAGCTCAGAAAGGAAGGCTGCAATGAAATTGGTTTTGTTGATCCCCATATAGTATTCAAAGACCCAGTTACTCCAACGACTAATTGGAAGTCTGAGTTAGAGAGTAACCTCATGAACTTCTTAGTGAACCAACGCCACAAGAAGGATATACTCTTTCCCTACAACTTCAAGTGAGTGTTAATAATGTCGATCATCCTTAATGGCTCATATGTTGATTCTAGTTAATTAATGAGTGTTATGCGTTATATCCTATAAATACATGCAGCAATCACTGGATATTGATGGACATCGATCTGGTGAAAAGTCACTTGATAATCTATGACTCGATGAGAAAACCACAACAAGACTACCAAGATATGATAGATATTATCTAGAGGTAATTTTGGTATCTCTAGCAACTATATATACACACAAACATGATGATTAACTATATCTGATGACGTGGCAAATTTTTTATTGGGCAGTGTTTGGAAAACCTTTATTGAGAAGCAACACATGGGAAAATACAAAGCGCCACTGAATATAATCCCTTTGAAAGTAAGTCCCCTAAATCGCATCATCTTTATTAATTAAACATATAGCTTTCACCGGATCACCAGATTGGATGACAAATCTTTTTCTCGTAAAGTGGTGTCTGAGGCAGAAATAGGAGAACAACTAATGTGGTTACTATGTTTGCAATTTTATCAAGGTGGTCTCCCAAAGAACTTCTACAGAGAGGCTAAAAGTAGGTTAAAAATACACTATATATTCATTTAATTATTATTATTGATTGTGTTACTATGTCTTTATATATATATGTACATATATTAATTTATTTTCCTTTAATTCAAACCTGTCGATGGTTGGAGGAAAAGGTCATACGGCAAGACCAAATCAAAGCAATTCAAGAGTCTATAGCCGGATTTTTTAATGAGCAGGTCATCGATTCCAAGGGCGAGTTCTACTTCGACCCAACACTGCCATGAAAGCCAAGCTAGAGGATGAGAGAAAACTTGTTATATCACAACAACTGTAATGCAATCTTTTTGTAATATATGCACATGAAATAATATAATGTAAAATACACATATGCATGCATGCATGTAAATATATATATATGATGCATGCATGCATATATATATATATATCTATGCTTGAATTGTGTGATTTAATACGTTCATTGTGCTTGAACCGAAATATACTATACGCGCGTATAAATGTATAATTAGCAGCGTACAATACGACTTCGAAAACCTATTTTGAAAAGAAAACAAAAAAATGAAAAGAAAAGAAAAAAGAAAAAAAACCTTTAGTCCCGGTTCGTATTACCAACCGAGACTAAAGGTGCCGGCCATCATGGCATGTCAGGAGGTACCTTTAGTCCCGGTTGGTGTTACCCACCGAGACTAAAGTTCCTCCTTTAGTCCCGGTTCCTGACCCGGGACTAAAGGACCCCCCTTTAGTCCTGGATGCTTGCTCCCGGGTGGGGAACCGGGACTAGAGGGGGTTCCCCACCGGGAGTAAAGCTCTGTTCTCTACCAGTGGAAACAATCTCAACCTCACAAGTGTTAGTGGCTGAGATTGCGGAGGGATGTAAAATGATAAGGATCTTGTACTCACGGTATTGTGTGTTCTACACGGTACACGTGATAGCTCTAGATATTTTCTGTTGTAGATCTCCTAGCTTGTAGCTCAAGTTAGTTGATAGGATAGATATGATCTCCAATCTGTTGTAACTGCATTCACCTTGATGTACATGCCACGATGGGGGTGATTCCCATCTTATATAACATGTAACCGAGACCCCTAATAGGGCAACTCGTTCCCTGATCTTTACACCATGATCACTCGAACAATTTCAAATTTATCGAGAGATTTTGATGTGTCCTTTCCAAAACTTTTCAAGAGATGCATTACCTCTTCAGAACACCAGCCAATATATGTTTTCTTGTTCGACCATTTCTTTTTCGGTTGGGTGTTCACCTTATTCTGTTTTCCTTTAGCGTCAATGGCAGCATTTTCAGCAATCATATTTGCATCTAACATGTGATCTTCATCTGGAAATTTCTCAGTATTCTCTCTGATACCTTGCCTTTGGTTAAGAACAGCACGGGCTTCCTCCAGGTTTGCCAATGTCAAATGTTCTCTGACTTTAACATCTTCCCAGTAGTTTTTAAACAAATTTTTTTTTGATCTCATCAGTGTTGCTTTCATCACTCCGTGCCTTGAGATGAATATGAATTTGTCAGAAAACATAAAACAAAAATACATGCATAGTGAAGATCTAAAATCGAAAATTAAGTCTCTATTATGTTTAAACTACTTTGGTACTCTTCCTTAAAAAGGAAAAACATATTATATGGGGAAATTACTCACAAAAAGATGTATACAGCAGAAAGCTTTTTTTTCTAGAAATGACTAATAACGGAACTCAGTAACAATATAGTCATGCTAAAATTAGTTGGGTATATCCATGCACTTACCTCATGAGGGTTAGAATCAGCATTCTCCTCAGTCAAGATAGCTTGGTTCAAGCACCAAATGCATAGTCCTTTTCACTGTATTCCCAATTCGATGAATTCAACTTTGTAAAGGCAATCATGGCAGACCGATATACGACAGCATAAGCAATGAAAATCTGAGTTACTCTCCTTGCAGTTGACACATAAGTGCCATTCTGTAGACATTCAAAATTTGGCCCAAGTATTATTAGCATTAGTGGAAGCATAGTATAATAATGGCTAAAAAAATATGCAGTTTATATATGTAGGCACATAGTGGAAGCATTGTGGAGCAAATGTGAGGAAGCCACTAATGGTCAGTGTATGTCAAGTGCAGAAATGCTTATTATTGGCGACCTGTTAATTACTGTCTAGCATATGTGGTCGTTTGACGAAAGTGGTTGCAAAATCAATGGATTTCTGAAGTTATAATTGGCGGAGACATTGAAGTACTCTTATATTTGCCATGCTGCATGATGCTGGAACACTAGCTAGGTAAAATGCAGGACAATTAAAAATTTATCCAAGAGCTCGTTCTCTAAGGAAATAAGAAATCCAGCACATCGCATTTTATGGTGGTTTGTCAATAATTAGGATACGTGGCCGTACGCAGATGTCTGGATGAGAAAGTCAACACAATGCAACTAAGGAGCATGATACATATGAGTATCGATTCCGGTCTGGCACTCCAGCGCATGACAAATACGTTACACTTGGATAAACTTCTGGTTAAAACTTAAAGCTTTGATTATAAAATAATAGTAGTTAGGAAAATAAAAATCTATATGAGCACAATTGTATTTGATTCAAAACATTATAAAACTTGAATTTTTGTTGGATTCTATAATCAACTTTAGTATAAAATTGTGGTCAAGAATAGGTTTGGAAGACCATGTCATCATTGTCCAAATGCGTACTAACCATGACATGAGGGATTACGATTTGCCATCGACCACATGTCCACACGGGTATTGGGTACCAAAGGAGGAAGAGGAGAGAAGGAGGGCACCGGCAAGCGACACCAGAGATCGTGGCCGCGCCCACGACTCGGCAACAACCGAAGAAGGGGGCTGCAGCCAAGGGAACTTCCAAGATTAGATTAAAAGGAAATCTTGTATGAGGGGATCGGAGGAGTTAAGCAAGATGACAGATACTAACGCCCCTGCTCCTCTGCTTCCCAGAACCCTCCATGAAATCACCACGGCTCCTTCATGCCGGCGATATTGGAAGTGTCGGTCCTCTACCTCCCATTCTTATGCTGTCAAATCACTATTGCACCGGACGAGTGCCATTTTTGGATATTGGTATCGGCCAAGAGACCTTCTCCATAGACTGCTATATATGCTATTCCCCTCGATAGTTACGAAGTCGACCTCAGGGTGGCCATCTTGCAAATGCTAGGGCTGATCCTATGGGACTTCGATGGGTTTTGTTGGGCATTCTGGAGGGGTCAACACCGAGTTTTCAGGCAAGTTTTGGGCCCCCCGCGTGCAGAAAGACCAACTGTGGCTGCCGAGCATTACAAGCATCAACATCAGGCCTCATGGACAGTCTCCTGGCAGCATACGAGGACGTTTTCTAGGAGCCACGAGGCCTTCCTCCGATGCGGCGCTGTGATCAAAGAATCCATTCTCTTCCAGGAACAGCACCAGTGGCTGTGCGACCCAACCGCTATCCACAACTCCATAAGGATGAGTTAGAAAGGCAGTGTGCCACCATGCTTGAAAATGGCATCATCTAGCCAAGCACGTACCTCAACCTTCTCTACCCCGGTGCTTCTTGTCAAGAAACCTGACAATTCTTGGCGCTGCTGTATTGACTACCGTGCCTTGAATGAGAAGACGGTGAAAGATAAATTTCCAATACCAGTACTTGATGAGTTGCTGGGCGAGCTCCGTGGAGCCAAATTCTTCACCAAGCTCGACCTTTGCTCCGGCTACCACCAAGTTCAAGTCCAACCCAACGACATGGAGAAAACAACGTTAGACACACCATGGCCACTTCGAGTTATTGGTCATGCCCTTCGGCCCCACCAATGCACCAACAACATTCCAAAGCTTAATGAACAACGTCCTCCACCACTTCTTATGCTGGGTCGTCATTTTGACATCCTGATTTATAGTAGCTATTGGTCTGTGCATTTACAACATGTCAAGGCGATGCCCGATGTTCTGCATGCCAACAAGGTCTTTGTCAATCGATCCAAGTGTCATTAAGTGTACCGTTTTTGGCCTACATTGGCCACATCATTTCCGAAGGAGGGGTGGCCATGTATGGTGACAAGGTGGAGGCTGTGGTGGCATTGCCTGAGCCTCGCTCAGCTCGGGCACTCCGTGGGTTCCTTGGACTCATGGGGTACTACCGCAAGTTCATCAACGACTTTGGTGTCATTGTGACGCCCGTCACAAAGCTGTTGAAGAAGGAGGGCTTCCTGTGGGAGTCTGAAGCGGTCTGCCAACGTGTTTCAGCAGGCTATCTGTCTTCAACTTCACTGTGGAGTACCGACTAGGCCGGTAGAAAATAGTAGCAAATGCCCTCACGCTGAGACTCCGAGATTGGCGGCATGTGTTTGAGCTGTCTGAACCTTCCTTCAAGTTCTACGATGACATCAAGCAGGAGGTACAGAACGCAGCGGCCATGATCCAAACCCATCAGAGGATCGTGTCTGGTGACTTGGGGCCTCCTCACAACTGGATTCGGGTTCTTTGCCGAGTGCCTGAGGCACTCGGCAAAGGCCAAATTGCACTCGGCAAAGCCTTTGCCGAGTGCGGCACTCGGCAAAGAACACACGGCAAAAAATTGATCGGCAAAGCCCTCTTTGCCGAGTGTCTTTTATCGGGCACTCGGCAAAGGCTTTGCCGAGTGCCCCGGTGACACTCGGCAAAGAAAAGCGACCGTCACGGCGCCGGTTTCGTTGACGGTCACTTTGCCGAGTGCCAACCCTGCAGGCACTCGGCAAAGAATTTTTAATTTTTTTTTAAAAAAAAAATTCTTTGCCGAGTGCCAACCCTTCAGGCACTCGGCAAAGATTTTTTATTTTTTTAAAAAAAATTCTTTGCCGAGTGCCAACCTTTCTGGCACTCGGCAAAGATTTTTTATTTTTTTTTTAATTTCTTTGCCGAGTGCCAAGCCACTCGGCAAAGATTTTTTATTTTTATTTTTAATTTCTTTGCCGAGTGCCAAGCCTTGAGGCACTCGGCAAAGATTTAATTTTTTTTTAAAAAAAATCTTTGCCGAGTGTCTTAGATCTGGCACTCGGCAAAGAATTTTTTTAAAACAAATACTTTGCCGAGTGCCCCTAGCACGGCACTCGGCAAAGATTTAATTTTTTTTTATAATTTCTTTGCCGAGTGCTCCTGTGGATGCACTCGCCAAAGAGAAATTTTTTTAAAAAAATTTAAAACCATCTTTGCCGAGTGCCTTATGCTTGGCACTCGGCAAAGACACCCTTTGCCGAGTGCCATGTCCCGGCACTCGGCAAAGTTTTTTTGTTTTTTTTTGTTTTTAGCTTTCAATTTTTTTTTGTGCAGCCCTTTTAAAGCACCAGGAACTCCTAGTTACAATTTGGAGGTTTTTTTTGGCTTTTTGATATATTTAGTTACTTTATTTCATTTACTTGAATTTTTTTGAAAAATAGAAATTTGAACTGCACGTGGTACGAATAATGGAGTTTAATGATTCAAAAATTGATAGTCATGTTAGTGAGTGTTGTGAGAGGCCGTATCGAGGAACGGACCCGAAATTTCGGACATCTTGTTCACGAAATATGTCCGCGAAATTGCGTGTGAAGTGTTTTTAAATTCTATAAAAAGCAAACGAAGTCCGAAAATAATGAAACTTGTTGAGATGTCATGATATCATATGTGGAGGCTATGATAAAAATTTCAGAAGATTTCGTGCACGTTGTCAAGTACAATACTTACAAACTAGGACATCTCTACATGTGATATCAGATCTCACATGTAGAGATGTCCTAGTTTGTAAGCATCGTACTTGACAACGTGCATGAAATCTTCTAAAATTTTTATCATAGCCTTCACATATGATATCACGATATCTCAATAAGTTTCATTATTTTCGGACTTCGTTTGCTTTTTATAGAATTTAAAAACACTTCACACGCACTTTCGCGGACATGTTTCGTGAACAAGATGTCTGAAATTTCGGGTCTGTTCCTGGATACGGCCTCTCACAACACTCACTAACATGACTATCAATTTTTGAATCATTAAACTCCATTATTCGTACCACGTGCAGTTCAAATTTCTATTTTTCGAAAAAATTCAAGTAAACGAAATAAAGTAACTAAATATATCAAAAAGCCACAAAAAATCCCCAAATTGTAACTAGGAGTTCCTGGTGCTTTAAAAGGGCTGCACAAAAAAATTGGAGGCCAAAAACAAAAAAACTAAAAAAACTTTGCCGAGTGCCGGGGCATGGCACTCGGCAAAGGGTGTCTTTGCCGAGTGCCAGGCATAAGGCACTCGGCAAAGAGTGTTTTAAATTTTTTTTAAAAATATCCTCTTTGCCGAGTGCGTTCACAGGAGCACTCGGCAAAGAAATTATATAAAAAAAATTAAATCTTTGCCGAGTGCCGTGCCAGGGGCACTCGGCAAAGTATTTTTAATTTTTTTTTCTTTGCCAAGCGCCAGATCTGAGACACTCGGCAAAGAATTTTAAAAAAATTAAATCTTTGCCGAGTGCCAGATCTGGGGCACTCGGCAAAGAATTTTTTTTTAAAAAAAATCAAATCTTTGCCGAGTGCCTAACAACAGGCACTCGGCAAAGAAGGCCGTGACCGAACGCCGTTTCGCGGGCAGCCTATGCCGAGTGTAGATATTTTGCCGAGAGTCTGGCACTCGGCAAAGAAGTCCTTTGCCGAGTGTCCTTGTTTGCCGAGTGCAACACTCGGTAAAGAAGGTCTTTGTCGAGTGCCCGATTTTCTACACTCGGCAAAGAATTTTGCACTCGGCAAAGTCTCTGTTTCCAGTAGTGCCTTGGCGCATTCATGAGGGTCTAGTACGTCCTCCATGGAAACAGGGTATTCATTGACTTATCCTCTTGTTTGATGCACACTTCAATGGGAATGGCTTATTGTACACGACATGAGGGTGTCCAGAAAACACTCCAGCGCCTCCAGAACAGTTTCTATGTCGATCGGGATCGTGCTCTAGTGAAGCATTTCATCAATTCATGTACTACTGCCAGCGGAACAAGACAAAAAACATTACACCCGGATGGACTCCTATAGTCGCAGTCGATAACATCACAGGTGTGGGCAAACATATCATAAGACTTCGTCGAAGGGCTTCAAAAGTTGCACAGCAAATTGGTGATACTTACAGTCAAGGACAGATTCTCGAAGTATGCCCACTTCATTGTCCTCGGTCACCCCTACACTGCTGCATCGGTGGCGAAAGCGTTCGTTGACAGCATTGTCCGACTTCATGGGTTCCCGTCCTGGATTGTCTGAGGATACTTTTGGCGTGATTTATCCAAGATGGATGGAGTGCAGTTGCGTATGAGGACAGCATTCCACCTACAAACCGATGGGCAATCTAAGGTAGTTAATAGGACAATTGCTATGTACTTTAGGTGCATCACTAGACTGGCTACCATGGGCAGAGTACTGCTACAACATGCCCTTCCACACCCCTCTCAAGGACACTTCGTTCCGGGTAGTCTATGGTAGGGAACCGCCACAAATTGTGTTGTACACACCGGGCATTGCACAAACTCTTGAAGTGGAAACTATGCTCCAGGAATGAGATCTATTCTTGGAGGGCATCCGTGCTCAGCTGTAGCAAGTGCAACAACAGGTAAAACACTACTATGATGTATCCGGAGCTGAAGTTCAAGTTCGGGCATGGGTATGGCTGCAGCTCATAAAACAAACAAGCAAATACATTGGTGGCGCGTCATGATGGGAAGTTGAGTCTGCGCTATGCAGGACGCTTTCATATCACGGAGCGGATTGGGAAAGTGGCCTATCGCCTGACACTGCCGAAGAATGCCCTCATCCACGATATGTTCCATGTTGGGGTCCTAAAGATGTTCCATGGTGCTACTCCAAGCTCTAAACCAACACTGCTAGCCATGGAGAATAGGTGCTTGCTACCCACACCGGAACTTGTCCTTCATGCAAGTGTTCGCGGGGAGTCTAGCATGTCCTAGTACGGTTACGGTGGGCCAGAATATCAGCAACGGAAGCAACTTGGGAGCCAGTGCAGCGTTTTAGTGACTGCTACCAGCCTTCCAGCTTGAGGACACGCTATTTCAACAAGAGTGGAGAGACGTTACGACCAGTATATATTGGGTACCAAAGAAGGAAGAGGAGAGAAGGAGGGCGTCGGGCAAGCAACACCAGAGATCGTGGTCGTGCCCACGACTCAACAACAGCCGAAGAAGGGGGGCTGTAGCCAGGGGGACTTCCTAGATTAGATTAAAAGGAAATCTTGTATCAAGGGGCGAGTTAAGCAGGACGACAGATGCTGGTGTCGCCCCTGCTCCGCTACTTCCCAGGACACTCTCCTTTGAGATCACCATGGCTCCTTGCCTCCATCACACCAGCGATCTTGGAAGTGTCGGTCTTCTCCCTCCCACTCTTACCGTGTGTTTGGTTGGGCGGATCACCTGAGATGGGATGGGACAAACCTAGTTTGCCTCGTGTTTGGTTCTAGGGCGACGACGGGCGGATCCATCCCCGAGCAGAATATTTGACCAGATTCGGGGCGCCCCTCATCCCTCGAAATCGAGGGGACGGGGTCGATCCCATCAAACGCCGTCTCTTCTCCGTCTCGCCCGCCGTCTTCCTCAAGGACGTGGCCACACCTTCCTAGGAGCTGGATCGGCCATGGCTCGACGGCGGCGAGCTTTGGGCTGGGCAGCGCAGCCAGACAAGGGTTGGGCGTAGAAGAGGCGCCCCGGGCGGCGGCGTGTGGCATCCGTCCTTGGGCTCCGGGCGACACGGCGGCGTGGGCGAACAGTTCCCGAGCGCGGCGCGAGGGCAGCTGCACGGGCTGGCGGCGCGGGTGTGGCCGCGTGGGCGAGGTCTTCGTGGGCGACGCGGGGGCAGCCGCGCGAGCACCTCCAGTGGCATGGGCGAGCAGAGGCCGCTCGAAGCGTCCGAGAAGATAAGGCCGATGAGAAAAACGAAAATAAAAAAGGTGGGACGGGAGGATAACGTCGACAAAAAAAGAAATGAAAAGAGGGAGGGCTAGGAGGATAATGTAAATAAAACTAGATGACAGGTGGGTCCCACTAAATGGTAGCTATCGGCATTAAATTCACCATCTATCCCATGTCTATTTATCTCTTCAACCAAACACAAAATGAGTCATCCCGTCTCTTGTCAATCAAACAGAAAACGAAGCCGTTCCACTACCAGACTCCCTGAGTTTGCCGAGTGCCCGAAACACTCGGCAAAAGACATAAAACACTCGGCAAAGGGTTCGCCGAGTGTAACACTCGGCGAACAGCACTCGCCAAAAAAAGTGACGGCAAAGCCAACTTTGCCGAGTGTTTTTTATCGGGCACTCGGTAAAGCCTTTGCCGAGTGCCCGACACTCGGCAAAGTTGGAACCGATAAAAACCCAAAAAAATAGGAATTTTTACCAAAAAATAGAAATTTTTTTTATTGGAGGAGGCCCCACTAGTCAGCGCCTGCGCCCATCTCCACAATTTTTCGCGTCAAATAACAGCAACGCGGCCGAACGGAATCAAACCCGCGACCTCCCTCTGCCGGCAAACCTCCTCTACCACTACACCACGCTTTCATTTGAGTTTGGATTTCGTTTTAGTTCCTTATATATTATACTAAACCGAATGTAAATTGCATGTTTGAGGCCCTAAACGAATTCAAATAAAAAAAGTTGTAAACTACAAAGTTTTATAACTTTTCGAGATCTACACTTTTAGTTTAGGAAGTTTTTCCATCCAAGGTCGTTTACAAAATTTGAATTTTAAAATTTTGAAATTCAAACACAGTTTTGCATGACAAAATGTTTTCAAATAAAAAAGTTGTAAACTACAAAGTTTCATAACTTTTTGAGATCTACACTTTTAGTTTAGGAAGTTTTTTCATCCGAGGTCGTTTACAAAATTTGAATTTTAAAATTTTGAAATTCAAACACAGTTTTGCATGACAAGATGTTTTCAAATCAAAAAGTTGTCAACAACAATGTTTCATAACTTTTCGAGATCTACAAAGTTTATTTTGGTTGTTTGGTCATCTGTTCATCCGACATGGTCGTTCTAACATTGTTCACAAATCTTATATATCTCTCTTGTAGTTTCATAAACTACAAGAGAGATATGTTAGATTTGTGAACAAATTTATTTTCACTTTGTCGTATGAAGAAAAGACCAAAACAAACATTGTACATCTTGATGAGTTATACAACTTTGTAGTTGAAAACTTTTTCATTTGAATTAATTTACTGCTTCAAAATGTGCTTTGAAATTTTTTTTGCCGAGTGTAAAAAAAATAACACTCGGTAAAGAATCTCTTTGCCGAGTGTCAAAAAAAAACACTCGGCAAAGAAGCTCTTTGCCGAGTGTCAAAAAAAAACACTCGGCAAAGAGTCTCTTTACCGAGTGTTAAAAAAAAACACTCGGCAAATAACCTCTTTGCCGAGTGTTAAAAAAAACACTCGGTAAAGGCGTCTTTACCGAGTGCCCGAAAAAGAACACTCGGCAAATCACCTGACACTCGGCAACTTAGGCGTTTCCGGTAGTGTTCCGTCCTAGAAATCAGAGACGGGACCATCTCACTCCACCTTCAACCAAACGCTACCTTACAGTCTCATGTCACTAGGATCTACCACCCACTGTTACAAGTGAAAACTTCATAGTAGTTGCCCCTTATTGAAACATAAAAAGTGTAGGGGTATATATGCTCCCAATAATTTGAAAAATGTTATCTCCCTTGAAGGTGATAATTACAGTTTCAATAAGCCACGTTTCACCGAATAACCCAGTGGTCATAGTGAGCGTGCCGCACTTATGTCATGCCGAATCCCCATCCAAAAATGGTGGAATTGTGGAAAGATCAGTCAAACTCAGCTCGATGCATCCATGACATGAAAATTAAACAGGCGGGTGGTATAAAAAATCAGTATTTCTCAGTTCTCACCACAAATGTATTGCTTGCCGGGATCATCTTCGATTCCCACACAGACCGGATGGTAAAGCTTAGGGCAGTTCCTGGAAAGTATCAAGAGGGGAAGAAAAGGTGTCAGATCTGTAAAATGGGAGAGAAGAGATGGTGTTCCCATGGCAGCAAAGCTGCATGCATGGATGCATCGCCGTCGGCGAGCATATACATCAGAAACATGACGGCGGAACAAGGCACGGCAGCAGCATCAGCAAAACACAACACATCGATAGATCGCGGCAAATAAAGCACGCGGAGACGACAGACGACTGGAAGAAAAAACTACTTCACCGGCCAGAGTCAGCGCGCTTACTTGAAGTCGCAGGCTATGAGGGGGTCGCCGTCTTCCTTGCACTTGAAGCAGCATTTCTTGGGGATCTCCACCGGTTCCGTCGTCCAACTGCTCGTCCCCTCTCCTGATCTCCAGCCGCGAGAGGAGCCAGCACGGGCTGAACCCTCCGCAAAACCGGCCATCTCGAAGCCCCCGGCCGACACCCCGAGGACAGCCTACCGAGGACGTCGGAAATGGGCAGCGGCGGCGGCGGGCGGGTGTGTGGAGCTCCAGTATGGATCTGGATCTGAACGAGAGGGAGAGGAGAGCGAGTAGTGCTGCGTCAGGTGCCGGCGACGGGGGTAAGAAACGGAAGGGCACGACGCTGCTCGTCGGACGTCGGCTGATGCCCTCACGTTTCTCGCAAGCCAGTGGAATAACTGAGGGTGTCTGACGTGTGGGTCCAGGCATATGGCACGTACAACGCTTACTCAGCGTCATGGCCATCACCAGGTGCCACCTTCACCAGCTTGTTTTGCGGGACCGTTACATTATTTTTCATTTTTTATTCTATGATGATGAGCTGTGTGATTATTTTTTATTCATAAAAATGTTTAGAGCTGTGTGATTATGTTTTATTCATAGAAATGTTTAAATAAAATATATGTCTATCTCTAGTTAGTCATTCAGCCTGTTCGTTTATTGGTTTCAGCCAGGACTTATCAGTCAGTCATCAGTATTTTTCTTTCACAATAAACCAGCACCAGCCGAACTTATCAGCCTAGAAACTAACCAGCGAACTGGCTCATTAATTCATTCTATCTATATACATCTATATCTAATCTATTAAGGCTATGTTTGGATCGTATAGATAATGGGCTTTTTGATCCACGCCATTCTAATTTTTGAAGTTTGGAGATACGCCATTACAATTCATTTATTTAGAGAACTATCATTATAATTTCATCTCTCTTTCATTTATGCCATTTGGTACACCTCGAGCGTACATAGGCCCACTTTTAGATGTGTATGCGTACATGAGCGCGTATAGGTATACAGAAACTCGTGTATGGGTGGAGTAGCGCACGCCCACGGTGGCCAGCGCGTCAGACGGAGCGGCGGCGCTCACCCACGGTGGCTAGCGCGCGAGCGGAAGGGCCGCGCTCGCGAGCGGCGGCCTTCTCCCTAGCTGCTCGATGTTGACGCTGATCACCGGCTTCTCTCCGGGTGCTGCGCTGTTCGGCACCGGCGCCATCTCCAGGAGCACGCTCTCCGCGCTCCCCGTTCACACCACCGCGTCCGAGGGCTGCACCACGCGTATCGTGCACGCGTACCACGGGCCCGCCGCCGCGGCGGCGCTGGGGCGGGCGCACACTAGTAACTGTGATTTTCAGTGGATCAACTAGAGTAGATCTAGGCTGGTGAACTCATAGAACCATGAAACACATGCACATTTAGACCTAGAACACTACACCGAGAGGGAGATAGGGGAGAGAGGGGCTGGTGATGAACCTGAGCCTCCAGATGATGTCGCGGTCGTGCTGGCCATAGCGGGTTCGGTGATGGAGGCAGCACACGGGCAGCGACGGGTGAAGTAGAGGTTGCACGGACGTCGATGCAGTGCAGTCGGGCGTAGCAGTGACGACGGCGAGGATCAGCGGAGCTTCCCGTCGCTGGCTGCGCGCCCTCGTAGATCGGTCTAGGGTTTTGTCGGTGGGTTTGCGGCTCACGGCAAACCTCGTACTTTGAGCCACCGGCCCCCACCTCTCTCTATATAGCGCAGTGCGACGGGGGCCCACCAACCATGTAGGGTTGGGCGCCCCCGATCAGGGCGCGAGACCAAGGCCCAATAGGCCGTTGGGCCTATTGGTCAGGAGATCAATCTAACATTCTCCCCCTTGATCTCACTATTACTTTTATCTTTAAACTTTAAACTTCAATCCTTTAAACCTTACTCATTTCTTCACAGATGATGCATAGAGCATGTTTCATCGTCTCGGTCAATCGCCGATAGATTTGACAGCTACAATGCACGTCTCTGATCTGAAACAGTTACTTTAACTTTTGGGCCCTTTATAGTCCAGGAATCATAGGCTTTCCCTTAAACCCATGCCGGCTACATGTTCTCTGAACACGTTGGGTGGTAAGCCTTTTGTAAGCGGATCCGCGAGCATCTTTTCGGTACTTATATGCTCAAGACTTATCATTTGATCCCGGACTTTATCCTTCACAACATAATACTTTATGTCAATGTGTTTGGCAGCACCACTTGACCTATTGTTGTGAGCATACTGTACTGCTGGATTATTATCGCAGTATAACCTCAGTGGTCTATTGATGTCGTCAACCACCTTCAAACCGGGTATGAACTTCTTTAGCCAGTTCACCTGCCCCGTTGCCTCATAACATGCTACAAACTCGGCATACATTGTGGACGATGTAGTGACGGTTTGCTTTGAGCTTTTCCATGAAATAGCTCCCCCTGCGAGAGTAAACACATATCCAGACGTGGATTTTCTATTATCTCCCGCATAATCAGAATCTGAATATCCCACTATATGGAGTGAATCAGATCTTCTATACGTCATCATGAGGCCTTTCGTTCCTTGCAAATAACGCAAGACTTTCTTTACCAATTTCCAGTGTTCTATTCCAGGATTGCTCTGGAATCTGCCAAGTAACCCGGTAACAAATGCCAAGTCAGGGCGCGTACATACTTGAGCATATTGTAAGCTTCCGACAGCTGAAGCATATGGAACCACTTTCATTTGATCGATCTCATATTGGTTCCTAGGGCATTGAAAATCCCCATATCTGTCGCCCTTGACTATAGGAGCAGGTGAGGGACTACATTTGTGCATACTGAATTTCTTTAAGACTTTTTCTATGTATGCCTTTTGTGACAGTCCTAATACCCCTTTACTTCTATCTCGGTGAATCTCGATCCCTAGAACGAACGAAGCTTCACCAAGATCTTTCATATCAAACTTTGAGGACAAAAACTTCTTTATTTCCAGTAGTAGATTGACATCACTACTAGCAAGTAAGATATCATCCACATACAGGACAAGGAAGATAAACTTCCCATTCTTAAACTTTGCGTAGACACAATTGTCCTCAACATTATCTTTAAACCCAAAATTCTTTATTGTCTGATCAAACTTCAAGTACCACTGTCTTGAAGCTTGTTTTAATCCATAAATAGATTTCTTTAGGCGGCATCCCAAACGTTCTTTTCCATCCATGACAAAACCTTTCGGTTGTGCCATGTAAACATTTTCATCTAAGTCTCCGTTGAGAAATGCCGTTTTTACATCCATCTGATGTAATTCCAAATCGTAATGTGCCACTAATGCCATTATGATTCTGAAGGAATCCTTACATGAGACTGGAGAAAAGGTCTCATTGTAATCAATCCCTTCTCTTTGTGTAAAGCCTTTTGCCACAAGTCGGGCTTTATATCTTTCTATATTCCCTTGAGAGTCAAGTTTTGTTTTGTAGACCCATTTACAGCCTACTGTTTTGGCTCCTTTAGGAATTATCTCCAAATCCCAAACTTTATTCGCATTCATTGATCTCATCTCATCTTCCATGGCCTCAAGCCACTTTGATGAATGATCACTTTTCATGGCTTCTTCAAATGAGGTGGGATCATCCTCCATTTGAAATTCTTCAGTGTTGTACACCTCATAATCAGCAGGAATAGCTAATTTTCTAACTCTTTGAGACCTTCTAGGGGCCTCCTCAATTGGCACATTTTCTGTTTGAGGCTGTTGTTGCTCCCCCTCATGTGTGACAATAGGTTCTATAGGATCCTGGGGCACAGGTTCCTCATCATCATTCATTGTTGCCACAGGCGGGATAACAACAGGTGCTGGCACCACAGTGTCTTGTCCTGTTGGTGCAGCAACAGCAGGTAGTGAGAAAAATGGCTCATGAATGATCGGAGTGGGTGCAAACACCCGCTTCTCTTCAAGGTCAATTTCTCGAGCTACCATGCTCCCCCTTATCATTTCATCCTCTAGGAAGACAGCGTGTCTCGTTTCCACAAACTTTGTATGTCTGTTAGGACAGTAGAAACGAAAACCTTTTGACTTTTCTGGGTAGCCAATGAAATGGCAACTCACTGTTTTGGGATCTAGTTTCCCAATGTTTGGGTTAAAAACTTTAGCCTCAGCAGGGCTCCCCCACACACGCAAGTGGTTAAGCGAGGGTACTCTTCCTGTCCACAACTCATACGGTGTTTTGGGCACCGACTTACTTGGTACTCTATTGAGAATATGAATGGCGGTTTTTAACGCCTCCATCCACAGACTCGTAGGTAAAGTGGAGTAACTTATCATACTACGCACCATATCCATCAGGGTACGGTTACGCCTTTCAGCTACTCCATTCTGCTGAGGTTCGCCCGGTGTTGAATACTGGGCGACTATACCATTCTCCTGTAAGAACCTTGCAAAAGGTCCAGGAACTTGTCCATATGGGGTATGCCGACCGTAGTACTCTCCTCCACGGTCAGACCTGACTATCTTAATCTTTAAATCATGCTGATTTTCAACTTCTACTTTAAATATTTTAAATTTATCCAACGCTTCTGTTCTCTCTTTAATTGGATAAATGTAGCCAAACCGAGAGTAATCGTCTGTGAATGTTATGAATGAATCATAACCATCCACACTTTTCACAGGAAAAGGACCACATATGTCTGTGTGAATAATCTGTAGGATTCCTGTGCTTCAGTTTGGCATCTTTCTTAATTTTCTTTACATACTTTCCTTTTATGCAATCTCTACATTGATCTAACTCTGAGAGCTCTAATGGAGGAAGAATATCATTCTTAACTAGTCTTTCTATTCTCCCCCTCGAAATATGGCCTAAACGACAGTGCCATAATTTCGACAACGCATCTTGAGCTCTCTTTCGTTTTCTGTTTCCATTGTTCGATGAGGATATATTTTCATTCACATCACATACGGAATTCACATTTTCACGAAGTGATAACAAATAAAGCTCGTCTTGTCGGAAGGCAAGACCAATACATTTATTATTAAACAATATCTGACATTTGCCATTTCCAAAATGGCAATCATAACCATCATGGTCCAATTTTGAAACACTAATCAAATTTCTTTGCAAAGAAGGTACATAAAGAACATCTCTAAGAATAATTATGAAGCCATCAGCAAGCTCTAACGGAAGATCACCAACGGCCTCAACATCTGCTTGTTCTCCATTTGCTACTTTAATGAAACTTTCGCTTCTTTGCAAAGTTCTCATCGAACGGAATCCCTGTAATGAATTAGCAACATGAATAGTTGCACCTGAATCAATCCACCAAGTAGATTTTGAAAACTTTACATACAAGGATTCATTTACGAACGTAATAATGTTCTCACCTTTATTCTTCATAATCATCTTTAAGAAATCAGGACAATTCTTTTTATAATGTCCTGTCTTCTTACAGTGGAGACACTGGTCTTTAGCCACTGGGAATTGCTGGTTCTGAGACTGTTGCATGGGACCTTTTCCAGATGATTTGGAGGAAGAACTGTTATTATAGTTCTTTTTCTTATCTTTTAGGTAGTTGACAGAACCACCTTGTGAAACTTTTATTCTTTCCTCCTCCTGCACACACATGGCAATGAGCTTTTCTAAATCCCATTTTTCAGGCTGTATGTTGTAATTAACAACAAATGTGTCAAATTCTTTGGGCAAAGAAGCAAAAATCAAATGAATAAGGAACTCATCCTTGAGTGCCAAATCCATTGGTTTGAGCTTAGATGCCAGATTGCTCATTCTTAGTATGTGCTTCTCTTATGCCACTGCCGCCACCAGAGTACCTTTCTGTAACCAGCTGCTTGATCAGCTGGGTTGCATATGTCTTTGAAGAGCCAGTGAACTGACTCTTTATTCTGTCTAGGTACTCTGTGACCGTGTCACAGTCTGGAATTGAGCCCACAATTGCAGGCTCAATCGTGTTCTTTATCACTGCCAGACACTTCTTGTTGGCAGTGATCCATTTCCTATGCTCAAGGTCATAGGACATCTTTACGGGAGCAAAATCCCGCTCTCTGTTCTGCCATGCAGTATCAGTCTCATCTGTCTCCCTCACCGGTGCCTCAGGTTCTTTAGGGCACGGTGTGGTGACAACCCAGTCCACCTCAGCGAGGATAAAGGCCAGGTCTATCTTTTTCTTCCACTCAATATAGTTATCACCTTTTAGAGTGGGGATTTCTTTGATACAACTCATCAAGTTGTATCCTCCTGAAAACACAATTCAAATAGTGTGAGAACAGAAATAACAACAATAATTGCATGCCTTAGTTTAACGTTGGTCAAAATTAAAACATACAATTATTGTCTACACTAATTCTACATCACCGTTGGGCAGAAATAGAATTAATGTATAACAAAAACATTATAATATTGTCATTAATCAACGTTGGTCAGAATAACAACAATATTATAATCAATTTAAAACATATCCATTTTCAAAATTAAATTCTCCCGTTGGTTCGAATTTAATAACGAAAATTACAACTTTAAATACGCAGCGGAAACTTTAGCATTTAATAATCTTTTTCCTATTTTCCAGAAGCAAATTTACTATTTACTGAACAAAAAATATCGTTGGATAAATTTTGTACAGAAAATTATCATAAAAATCAATTCAAATTAGTCAAACTATTTTCTGGAAAATAAGGAAAACAAAAAAAACTGTGACTTTACTGTTCATTTGACCATTTCAGCCCAGCCAGCAAACGCGCGGCCCACGGCCTGCCCTACGCGCGCGCGCACGCCAGCCACTCGGCCCAGCTGCCGCGGCCCATCCGCGCGCTCCAGCGCACCCGGCGCCCAGCCGCGCGGCGCTCGCTCCCCCGCGCCCAGGCCGCAACCTGGGCCTGGGCCGGGATTTCGGCCTGGCGCCTCTTCCCGCCTGGGCTGCGGCGCTGGCCCAGTCGCGCGTGGCCGTCCATCTTCATCCGACGGCTGCCCGGCCGTTTCGCCCGAACAAAACCCCTCAGCCGGCGCTTCTCCCTGAACCCTAGGTTCATTCTCTTCCTCTCCTTCTCTCTCACCCCGCAGCGCAGCCCGGAGAAACCCGCAGCAGCGGCCGTCCACAGTGGCCGAGGGAGAAGAAGGGCGGCACCGTCCAGCGCCCTCTCGCCGGCGTGCGTGCTCGCCCGAGGCTGAGCACGTCGCCGTCGAGGGGCCGCAGGGTGGTGCCCTGTTGCCGTGACCGCTTGGCGAGGTGCCGTGCGGATCTCGGCCCCGTCCCGCGCGCCGTTCGGGAGCGGCGCCGCGGTTTCCTATCCGCGCGGTGGCGATGCTGCCGGCGGTGGGTAGAAGCCCAGGTAGGCTTCCTTTTTAGGGTTAGGGTTCCTTTTTAGGGTTAGGGTTCCTTTTTGGGGTTAGGGTTTGGTTTTCCGATTTGAAATCGGTTCCTTTTCTTTTCCCCCGCGCGCCGGCGTGCTCGACGGCGAGGTGACCGAGCCACCCTCTTCCCCTTTCTTTGATTCATTTGTTCGGATTTTTGCCCGATTTGACGATTAGGGTTAGGGTTAGGGTGGAGACGGCACTGTTTTCTTTTCCCCGAATCACCTTCGGGTTTTAGGGTTCGTTCTTTGCATGAAAAACCGAGCCCTTCTTCTTTTCTCGGATCCGACGGATCGAGTTAGGGTTCAACCGAAATTCGGGTGACCCCTTTTTCTGCTTAGATCCACACTGGATCTAATCAACTTTTCTTTTTCTAATCGGTACCCGTTCTAGATCTACGTGCTAGTATGGCTCTGGTACCATTGTGATTTTCAGTGGATCAACTAGAGTAGATCTAGGCCGGTGAACTCATAGAACCATGAAACACATGCACATTTAGACCTAGAACACTACACCGAGAGGGAGATAGGGGAGAGAGGGGCTGGTGATGAACCTGAGCCTCCAGATGATGTCGCGGTCGTGCTGGCCATCGCGGGTTCGGTGATGGAGGCAGCACACGGGCAGCGACGGGTGAAGTAGAGGTTGCACGGACGTCGATGCAGTGCAGTCGGGCGTAGCAGTGACGACGGCGAGGATCAGCGGAGCTTCCCGTCGCTGGCTGCGCGCCCTCGTAGATCGGTCTAGGGTTTTGTCGGTGGGTTTGCGGCTCACGGCGAACCTCGTACTTTGAGCCGCCGGCCCCCACCTCTCTCTATATAGCGCAGTGCGACGGGGGCCCACCAACCATGTAGGGTTGGGCGCCCCCGATCAGGGCGCGAGACCAAGGCCCAATAGGCCGTTGGGCCTATTGGTCAGGAGATCAATCTAACAGTAACACGACGCGGAACGGCCTGTCGCGGACCACGCCCACGGCCAGCAAGAACACGCCCGCGTCCCCACCGTCCTCGTTGATCGCGGCTAGCAGACGCCGGTGCTGCGCCGGGTCCGAGTGCTGCACGCGGAGCTGCAGGGCAGAGCTGTACCTGATCCCGTCCACGGGCCACGAGTGCGCGGCGCTCAGGTGGTCGCGGAGCGTCTCTGGGGAGCCGGCCGGCGAAGCCGCAGTCGGGCTCCGAGCATAGGCAGGGCACGCGCGCTGGTGCTCGGCCGCGTCGTGCCGTCGTAGTAGGTAACGTAGCTGCGGCACCCGTTCGCGTCGTGCGAGCACAGCACCTTGGCGGCTTGACCGAGTTCACGATGTCTTCCATCGCGCTGCTGATGCGCGCGTAGCCGCCGTCGTGGTCGCACACGTAGCACCGGCCGGCGCCGCTGCCGGTGAGCTGGAGATGGCACACGCCGCAAGCCAGGTGCCCGAACGTGCAGACGGGGAAGTGGAGCGTCGCCTTGGCGATCCGGACCGTGGTCTCCACTGCCGCGGCGGCGCCATTCACAGCTACCACCACTGCGCCTTCGCCCGTTGGTTCCTGCGGCTCCTCCTCCGGGATCTGGACTTCTGGGTTCGCGTGGCCCATGGGTGACTCCATCTCCTGGTAGGGCCGTCCTCGATCGCCTTGCTCTTCTGTCGGGTCGTCGACATCGGCTAGAAAGCGAACTCCTTCTCCTTGGCAGGGCCGTCCTTGATCGCCTCGACCAGCACGTGGATCCCGCCAGCCTCCTCCGCGGCGCTCGCGAGCGACGGCGTCAAGGTCGGCCAGGCCGACGTCGACCAGAGCGGAGCAGGATTCCACCTCTTGGGGAGGTTCCCCACTTCCCCAGCAGCTACCACCACTTCATGGAGCTGAACAGCGCACTAGGCATAGCACAGGCCGCTGCGGGCGAGCGCGGCAGATCCGCTCGCGCGCTGCCCACCGCGGGCGAGCGCTGCTCCACCCAAACACGAGTTCCTGTACACCTATACGCGTTTCTGTAGGCATAGGGGTTTGAAAGTGGACCTATAGGCTGGAGGTGTACAAAATGGCGTGGATCATGAAGAGATTAAATTATAATGGCAGTTTTTCTAAATAGACGAATTGTAATGACGTATCTTTAAACTTCAAAAATTGCAATGGCATGTATAAAAAAACCTTTTACTATCTACTAATAGTTATTTCTTTTGGATCCAAACAGGTACAACTAATAAAATAGCTAATTGATAGTTAGATCTCTAGATAATAACTGTCTCACTTGTTGGATGAAATCAAATAATGGCAGCTATTTGTTATCGTGTCATTTTTTATTAGCTATGCATTCAAACACCATCCAGCTAATAGGTAGGTAATAGTTAGCTAGTTAATATTAGATATGAGCTATTAGTTAGCTAACTATTAGCAAATAATGAATCCAAACAAGGCCTAAACCATTTATCTATAACTACATTGTTATATCAATCATGCGTAATTTATTTAATTGTTGATTTATTTATGCAAGAATCAGAGATTGGGTCAGGCATTGTTCTGATCTTATGTTTGATTTCTCTGCAGTGAGAATTTGTTCTAAATAACTAATGTTAGCTCACTACTACAGTAATGATTTGTAGGGGTGGCTCGGTCAGGCGGCCCTACAAAACCGTTGCTACAACATGATTTTGTAGGAGCGGTTCTCAAGCCGCGCCTATAAATCTGATTTGTATAGACGGCTACCAGCTGCCCTTACAAATTCTACAAATCAGATTTGTAGTGGTGGTTTGTAAGCCAGCCGCCCCTATAATTGTTTTCTCTGGGGGCGGTTGAGTCTAGAACCGTTCCTACAGTCCGCTTTCCCACAAAAAAATTTAAATTTTGGAAATTCAAATGTGACCAGAACATCTACATATATAATTCAAAACATTGTATCCACAAGCCCAGAATGTGACCAGAACATTATATCCGTTATATAATGCATATAATTTATCATTACATACACATCATAAGTCCAATTCGTTCCACAACATAACATTACAAGCTAAGACCAATGTCACATTTCATACACATTATTATCAACGGCCTAAGCTTAGCCTTTCCCACTCACGAAGATATTGGTGTTCAGGATGCCTTCCGAAGTCGGACGCTAGGTCATGGTAAGTGCCTCTGGCGTTTATAATCTAGTCCATTATGAAGCTGCAAAGGTCGCCACAAACAGATCTGATACCTATTTATTTCTAGAAATATTTTTGGTACATGCCAATGAAGAGTAGCTATAACCTTTTTTTAATAATGGAAAGCTTCTGGCTTCACACATTCTACAACGAAGATACATTAGGCCACGGTTTTTTATACCGGCAGAGATAACAATCTTCACTGCCGGTTAGTAACACCAACCGATAGTTGTTGATTCAAGCAACACTGCTGGTTCATCACACCAACTGGCAGTGTTGATTTCAGTAACACTGTCAGTTTAGCAACTAAGCCCGCAATGATATACGTCTGATCTCTGCTGGTTCACCACACAAATTAACATAGCTGGCTCTAGACCTAAGCCAGCAGTGTTGTACATACAATCACTGTCGGCTTGTGTGGTGAACTGGCGGTCGTATACTTTCCAATATTGTTATTTACTAATTTATTTCATTATTTTTGTGTGGTACGATTCGTTTCCTTTGATTACTACACTCACATACATCACAAATCCATCAAGATTTATATTACAAATGTTACGGTTACAAAGAAAATGTATATATTACAATAGTCTATCAAGCATGTCTTTATCATATTGTTTTTTGTACTTCTTGGACCATGCAATGGAGAATGATCCGTCTGCATTCGACACCTCATCCATGATGAAGGTTGCTAGCACCTATTGGAATCCTCTGATCTCGAAGTCTACCAACTTTTGGTGGCCAAGTTTCTTGCGTTGTCATTCAAGCAAGATGATATCGAAATGCACAAGTAAGACAAAACATTAGATTGTTTTGTTGAATTAACCGATATACATGAAATCGGAGGCATGCACACCATTTTATTGTTTCCTTCCTCTGTGCTCCTGCTGAGGTACTGGTGCATTGCCCACATCACATAGAAACCGCATTTGTTGTTTGCCATCGGCTGTTCTAGGGTTTCCATTGGCATATGATCAACCTCCCATTGGATCATCATGTCCCCCTCCAGATTTTCCTTGACACTATGTCACATTATAAAGTGTGAAAGGCGGTGACATTAGAATGTGCTATGTGATTAGAAAATAATATGTTACTAGGTTCACTTGCTTATTTGGCACTGTGAGTAGGTGCTTGATTTGAGAAAGTGACCTTTTTCTTTGAGTCCCATACCTCAGTACATGATTCTAGAAGTTTGATATCACAAAGTCCTACTTAATGAGTAATCTTCAAAAAAAGGATAAGAAGAACAAAAATAAGGGCCAAGAACACATACTTGTAGTTGTAGGCTAGGAGTATGTTTGATTTTTTATGTTTGAAGAACTCAGAGAAGATTTTTGTCAAACGTTTTATCAGATTTGCCATGTCATAGCCGTCATCGCCTCTGCATGTTTTCTTGTTTACTTGACAAGGGTCCAAGAAGCCTATATGATGTGTTTTTTCTTTAAGCAAAATTTTGCTTCACACCTTCATAAAGCATGAGATATGTTCAAATGTTGAAGATGTAGTTGAGATAATATCGTGCAAGTAGGGCACTTACAAAGTCCACAACATCACTATTTGGGTATCGAGGTCGTGCCTCTGGAAGAGCTGAAATAGGGCCTCATATTCGACATAGTGCTTCGTTTCATCTTTTTTATGAAAAAACAATCCGGGGAGGATATAAAAATAACCTCAAACCATTGATATCCGCTTTAACCATATCAAATATGTACTAATCATGTAGTTGACGCATATTTGTTGGCAAATCTTTAATCCCCCTTGTTGGCCACCAAAGGTTTTCCTTTTCGATACTTGTATGTCAGTTTTGCCTTCGCAAATTCTTTTTGGTCGTAATAGATCTTCTTAGCTTCCTCCATGCTTAGGTTTGCATCTGTGGCCACGTTCTGTAGCAAATAAGCTTACCGCACACATTTTTAGTAATATGCATTGGATCAAGACAATGACATACACTCAACAGTGGCCACTAAGGTAGTTTCCCCAAAACTAATTTTTTTCTTCCACATAGCATCTGCTGGCGTTGGTACTTCCCCTTCCCCCTTCCCAAGGACAACACTTAGTATGCATACTTCTTCAAGTATCTCAGTCCAATCTCGGTATTCTAGAGGTCCATATTTCTCAATAGTCCCATCAAATGATTTTTTTTCTATTCCTTCGGTATGGGTGATCCTTAGGTGGGAACCTATGGTATCCCATATAAGCCATCTTCCGATAGTTTAGTAGACATACCGCATTAGTCTAGTCCAAGCACTCGACACATCCATTATATCCTTTTGTTTATTCTCCAGAAAAGCAACCTCGCTCCTAGCAGGTTGGTGATTGTAGCGACAATTGTATTGATCGTGATATGTTCCTTTTTATACTCATCCCAAACATCCTTCACACCCTCTTCCCACATCTCTAGTAGTTCATCGACCAATGGTTCTAGAAACACATCAATGTCATTGCTAGGTTGTTTTGGCCCCTGGATCAGTAGTGACATTTGGATGTACAACCGCTTCATATGAAGCCAAGGTGGAAGTTTGTATATACAAAGCATCACTGGCTAGGTGCTATGATTGGTTCTAACCATGCCGAAAGGATTCATCCCATCTGTGCTCAAACCAAACCAAGGTACCTTACCTCTCCACCAATGTTCCTATAGCACATAGTATTGACCGTCCACCAATCTGACCCATTGGTGGGGTGTCTCAGCATTGTACCTTTCTTATGCCCCTCTCCATGTCAACGCAACATCTTGACTGACTTTGCATTTGCTAATAACCTATGCACACAAAAAGCTATAGGGAAATACCAAACGACCTTTACGGACCCTCCTCTAGTCTTGCTACCCTCATTTGACGTCCCTTGCTTATACCATGGAGCTTTACACTTGGGGAATGCATCCAAGTTTTTATATTCTTCTCCATGGTACAATATATAATCATCGGAACATGCATGAATTTTTTCAACCTCGAGGCCGATTGGGCACATCATTTGCTTGGCCAGGTATGTCTTTTCTAGCAACTCATTAGGGTCTTGGAGCAATTTCCTCACTACACCTCATAAGTCATCGAAGACTTTATCGCTAAATCAGTGCCTAAATTTCAACTCTAATAGCATGAGGTTAGCTTCCAATTTGCTCAATGGACAACCCGAATACAATGGTGTTTTGCCATCCTTCTCATTGTCTCTAGCTTTTTCATCTGTCCAGCACTAAGGAATCCGCTCTCTACATCACGTAGTAGTTGAGAAATGTCATCGTCATGCTCGAGGTCGTCAGCAAATATATTCCTAAACACATCATCATTGGTATCCATAGGTTGCATGTTGACACCTATTTCCTCATTATTAACAACCTTGGGGTTTCTTGTGGAATAGTCTCTCCAACCTCCCCATGCTTACACCATATCGTGTAGTGTCTCACAGACCCCCAGTAATCAATTGATATCGTATCTGCTCCATGTTAACAAAATTCTTGAGATTATCACAAATTTGCATGGGCAGAATTCAGGTCATCCATCCCCAGCATTGGCTATGGTGACATTGATGGAGGTGCTAATGCCCATCAAGTAGCATAGGTCCGTAGAATCCAAACAGTACATCCACCCTCAAGCCATCTCTGTCCATCAAGATTGGTAGGCCACCTCACTTTGATGGAACAAGATACACCGATTGGTCTTACAAGATAAAGATGCATCTCATTACCGCAAGACTTTGGGAAATTGTGGATGTTGGTGTGATGATTCCTACAGATGAAGATAGAGAGATAACTCCAGAAGAAGTGCACAACCTCCATCAAAATGCACAAGCCGTAGCATTGCTTGTGTCAAGCCTAGCTCCGGATGAGTTTAGAAAAGTGAATGGAATGGAAAGTGCAAAACAAATTTGGGATACTTTGAAAGTGTCATTTGAAGGAGATAAAAGTGTGAGAAAAGGCAACATTGAGTTACTTCATGGTGAATTGGAAAGATTTGTATTCTTGCAAATTGAAACAACACAATCCATGTTTGATAGGCTCATGGCATTGGTCAACCGCATAAGAGCTCTTGTAAGCACCGAATGGGATGACAACAAGGTTGCTAGAAAGATGTTGAGAACCTATAGAGGCAAGAACAACATGCTAGTGTCCGTGATCATGGAAAGACCTAGTTATGATGAGATGACACCTCAAGAAGTTCTTTCAAAACTCAAGCATCATGAGTGTCTAGCTGAAGATGCAATCAATGCTCACAATCAAAATCCTAATGCAATGGGATTCAACAAGAGTGCAGCCCATAAAGCAACTCAACAACATGAAGGTCAAGGTTTAAGTCAAGAAAAGAAGAAGAAAGTCAAGGATGATTCCTCAAGTGGAGAAGAAGATTCCAGAGGTTGTATTTGTGCTTAGAAATCTTAGAAAGTTTATGGAGAAGAAAAGCAACCGCAAGACCTATGGTGATGGAAAGAGAAGGTTCAAAAAGAGATTTTGCTATGGATGTGGTCAAACCGGTCACTTCATAGCCAATTGTCCTAATAAGAAAAAGAAGCACAAGCACGACAAGGATGAAGACAAGAAGAACAAAGGCAAGAAGAGAGGTGAAGCACATCTTGGGGAAGAATGGGAGTCAAGTGATAGTGACTCAAGTGATGATGAGAAGAAGAAGAAGGGAGCTACAAACATCGCCATCCACCACTCTTCTTCATCGACCATGATCTTCCCCGACTCAACTTCATCACCAAAACTCTTCCCCTGAAAGCATCTAGGCCCCTAGTTGGGTTTCGGTGATTAATGACAATACGTGATTACTGTGACTAACGTGTGTTTTGCAGAAACAATTGAGTTAGGTCACGGTAATGGAGATCGATTGGGCAATCATGGTTGTCATGCCTCTACGATGGAAATCGTTTCGGTTTTCAAAGGATGGACGACAAGGTTAAGGATGGACTAGTTCTAAGTGTCGATTGGAGTTGGAGAGACACTTAGAGTAGTTTAGGACTTTGTTTTTTCCTTTGGCCGTACTATTAAGGGAGGTATGAACGGGTAGCTTGACCTAGATGAGTCTAGTGAGTTAGGTGTGGTGCACACTTGTTAAAACTAGCACTAGGTAGCTCCAAACAGCCCTATGATCCAATGGAGCAAACTTCATTCACATATGTTCGAGAGTTGGAAGTGAATGGAGGGTCAAATACTGACCGGACGCTGGCTCTGGTGTGACCGGACGTTGGCTCAGGGTCTGGTCAGTTCATTTGACCAAGGCGATTGCGTCTGGTTTTGACCGGATGCTGTGAGGTCATGGTACCGTACGCTGAGGGTTAGCGTCCGGTCGACTCTAGTAAGGTTCCAGAGAGGGGAAAATCACGACCGGACACTGTCCAGCAACCGATCACACTATAAACACTGGAGTTCGGGGTATACTGATCGGAGCGTCCGGTCAACATGACCGGAGCATCCGATCACCCAGTAGAGGCACATAATGGTTCGTTTTTGAGCTGGTGTTATAAATACCACCTCCACTCGTGTGTGTGGGGTACTTTTGCTCATTCCAACAGCTGGGAAACACCTTAGAGAATGCCAAAAAGAGCAAGATCCTAGTGAGGTGATTGAGATTTGAGAATCCAAAGAGAGACCTCATTAGTGAAGATCGAGAGTAGCAAAGTGTGCATCCACCTTCTCATTAGGCTTGTTGTGGTCGAGTGAGAGTTCGTGCTTGTTACTCTTGGTAATCGCCATCACCTAGATGGCTTGGTGGTGATTGAGAGTTCGGTGATCACCCAGCGGAGCTTGTGGGTGACCCAACTCAAGTTGTGAGCGGTTGTGGGTGATTCACCGTGATGGAGTGTCGAAGAATCAACCCATAGAGAGCACTTGATCCTTGCACAGATCAAGGGGGAGCTACACCCTTGCGCGGGTGCTCCAACGAGGACTAGTCGGGAGTGGTGACTCTTCGATACCTTGGCAAAACATCGCCGTGTTCTTTCCTCTCTATTTACTTTGAGCATTTACTTTGTGCAATTCAATTCATGTCTTTACATTCTTAGAATTGCCATGCTAGAGTAGGATTGAAACTTAGGTTGCAAGTCTTTTGTGCGGTAGAACAATTAGGAACACTTTCTAGGCACAAGGGGTTAATTGGGCTAACCATAGGATTTAATTATTGTGAAGAAATTTAGAATTAGCCCAATTCACCCCCTCTTGGGCATCTTGATCCTTTCAATTGGTATCAGAGCCTTGTGCTCACATTTTTAGGCTTAATCGCCTAGAGTAGGATGTCTCACGGGGATGGACCTCCTCCTATCTTTGAGGGAGATGACTTTTCTTATTGGAAATTCACATGGAGGCGTATCTTGAGGCTCTAGATGTTGGTATACTTAGAGCTGCCTCACAAGGCTTCCCAAAACCTTGGGATGCTACTAACCTACAAGGCGATGAGGTAAATCACGAGAAGTGGAATGCAAAGGCTCGAAACACACATCTTTAGAGGCCTTTGCAAAGATGTGTTCAATCAGGTGAGGAACCACAAAGACGCCCATGCACTATGGTCGGACGTTTGTGCGCTCCATGAGGGAACTAAGAGTGAGCATGAGGAATGCTATCATCTTGTCATGAAAAAGCTCAACTCTTTTGAAATGCTTCCTAAAGAATGTGCTAATGAAATGTATTCACGTTTGAATATTCTTGTAGAGGAAGTCAATGGGCTTGGACTCACTCAAATGCAACCATCCGATGTTGTAAGAAAGATCTTGAGTGTCCTCCCATTGACAAATATTGGCATATTGTGATCGTGCTACATCAAGGTGATCTTTCCACCGCTACACCGACACACATCTTGGGAAAGATCAATGCTCATGAGATGTATAATGCACATCACACCTCAAGATGGCTCATCCTCTACAAAGAAGAAAGAAAAGATTTAGCAGTCAAGGCTAGCCAAGAGAAGGGCAAAGCAAGACTTGAGTATGAGAGCTCAAGTGAAGATGAAGTTGATGATGAAAGTCTTGCTCTCATGGTGAAGAAGACCGCCAAGATGCTAAAGAAGCTCAACAAGAGTGGCATCAGTTTGATGGCAAGAAGAAGAAGTTCTTCACAAGCTCTAGAAGGAAGCCTATCTCCGAGATGGATTGCTACAATTATGGAGAACTTGGTCATCTAGCTCATCAATGCACAAAGCCCAAGAAAGACAAGTTCAAGAACAAGAACAAGGGCAAGAAAGATAACTCAAGCAATGAAGATGAAGATGAGAAGAAAAAGAACAAGCCATACAAGAAGAGAGATGGCAAGAAGAAGGACTTCCACAAGAAGAAGAAGAGTGGAAAGGCTTACATCGTCGGTGATTGGCTCACGGACATTGATTCATCTAGTGGATCATTCGATGATGAAAGTGACAATGAGAAGTGGCCACCACTGCTATTGACTCATCATCTTCACCGCCACCACCACCGCCATCATCCTCTACACACCTATGCCTTATGGCCAAGGGTGAACGCAAGGTATCACATGATGATGATAGTAGTGGTGATGATCATGCTCATAATGATGATAGTGATAGTGATAGCGATGATGAATATGAGTCACCTACTTATGATCTTGCTAAATTACTAAAGAAATACACTAAGATCATTATAAGACTAGAGCTAAAAATGAAAAGCTTGAGATTAAGAATGATTCTCTTTTAGCTAAATGTGAGATAGCCAAAAAGGCTAGTGTTGAGCTTAGAGAAGCAAATGATGCTATGTCATCCAAACTCAAGGAGCTCAAATCTTCTAAGAAAGAGCTTAAAGATAAACATGATAAACTTGAGTGGGTGCACAAAGAGCTCATCACTAGCCATAACAAGCTAAAAGATGAATACACTACTCTTAAGGTTAATCAAGATACCCTTGTTATTGCTGAAGAATTCTTATCCAATGAGCCACATGATGCTACTAATGATGTTGTTAAGATTGATATAGCTACATCATGTGATGACTTGATTATTGAGAGCATTGAGCAAAGTTCTAGTAGCAAGGGCAAGCAAGTGGTTGAAGCCAATGACTACAATGAGTTTGTCAAGCTCAGGATGATAATGCAAAGCTCAAGAAGATCTTAAGAACTCAAAACCACCAAGCCTATTGTGCTAGAAACTATTGTTCATGATGATGGTTTTGATCCTTGAGAATGAGAAGCTCAAAGATGAGAACAAGAAGCTCAAGGAAGAAAAAGAACAATGATGCTCTCAAGGAAGAAAACAAGAAGCTAAAGTTGGAGAAAGAGCATCTTAAGATTGGATTGAGCAAGTTCACTAGAGGACAAATATCTTCAAAGTGAGCTTCTAATGAACACTGTCATGAAGATGGATAGAAGTGGCATTGGGTACATGGCAAACAAAGAGAAGAAGGCTCAAGCTCAACAACAACAATCAAAGCCAAAGCCGAAGCCAAAGAGATGCTTTGAGTGTGGACAAGAAGGCCACTTAGCTCATGAGTGCCAAACTCCACCACCACAACCCTTGCCCAAGCATGCTAGACCATTTGCCTTCAATGCTCACTACATGCTTAGAAATGATTCTAGTGGAAAGATGAAAGTGATGTTTCTTAGGACCTCCAAATAAGAATAGGCCTAAAAAAATTTGGGTTGCAAAGTCACTTGTTGAGAAGGTGAAGGGCCCTCAACAAGTTTGGGTTCCTAAAGCTTGATCTCTTGTGTGTAGGTGAACTATAAGAGCCGGTGGAAGTCATTGGGTTATTGATAGTGGTTGCACACAACATATGATTGGTGATCCTCGTATGTTCACCTCACTAGATGAAGAAGTAGATGGACAAGAAAGAATCACATTGGAGATAATTCAAGGGCAAGGTCAAAGGATTGGGCAAAGTGGCAATATCAAATGATCATCCATCTCCAATATGCTATATTTGCTTCATTGAGTTTCAACTTGCTATCCGTTGGACAATTGTGTGATATTGGCTTCCAATGCTTGTTTACCGAGAAGGAGGTTGTTGTGTCCAAGAAGGATGATGATCATGTGATATTCAAAGGGTTTAGATACAACAACCTATATCTAGTTGACTTCACCTCCGAAGATGCAAACTTGAAGACATGCCTATTCACCAAAACAACACTTGGGTGGCTATGGCATAGAAGACTTGCTCATGTTGGATGAGCTCACTCAAGAAGCTTATGAAGAATGATTTGGTGAGAGGGTTGAAGGATGTGAAGTTTGAGAAGGACAAGCTTTGTAGTGCATGTCAAGCCGGCAAGCAAGTTGCAAATACCCATCCAACAAAAGCTTTCATGTCAACCACAAGAGTGCTAGAACTCCTTCACATGGATTTATTTGGACCAACAACATGCAAGAGTTTGGGAGGAAATCTTTATTGTCTTGTGATTGTTGATGATTATTCAAGGTATACATGGGTATTCTTCCTTCATGACAAATCTGAAGTTGCATCTTGTTTCAAGAAGTTTGCCAAGAGAGCACAAAATGAATTTGAAGTAAAGCTCAAGAAGATAAGAAGTGACAATGGGAAAGAATTTGACAACACAAATATAGAAGCTTATTGTGATGAAGTTGGAATCAAACATGAAGTCTCCGCAACATATACTCCTCAACAAAATGGTGTAGTTGAGAGGAAGAACCGGACATTGATCACTCTTGCAAGAACAATGCTTGATGAGTACAACACCCCCGAAGCTCTATGGGTGGAAGCAATCAACACCGCATGCTATGCATCCAACCGCCTATTACTTCAAAAGTTTCTTGGCAAGACACCTTATGAGTTGCTCAATGGGAAGAAGCCGGACGTCTCCTTCTTTAGGGTGTTTGGTTGCAAATGCTACATCTACAAGAAGCGGCAACACCTAGGGAAGTTTCAAAGATGTTGTGATATTGGTTTTCTTGTTGGTTACTCACCAAAGTCCAAAGCATATAGAGTATTTAATCATGCCACCGGCTTTTTTGAAGAAACATATGATGTGGAATTTGATGAATCTAACAGCTCCCAAGGGGCACATGAGAATCTTGATGATGTAGGTGATGAATCATTGAGGGAGGCTATGAAGAACATTCCGGTTGGAGACATCAAGCCTAAAGATGATGAAGATGATATACAAGTGATTGATCCACCTTCTTCATCAAGTGTGCCACAAGATGATGAAAAAGATGGGAGAGTAGAAAATGAAGATACTCATGTCTCCCATGAACAAATGGTGGTACAAGCACAAGATGTTGATGCTCCACAACCTCCCCCTCAAGTGGTCAATAGAAGAAATACACCCCTACTTCAAGATCATCCACAAGATCTCATCATAGGGAGTCCATCAAAGGGTGTAATGACTCGATCTCAAAAACTTGCTTCATTTATTGCTCATCACTCTTTTGTCCCTTGCTTTGAGCCCACTAAGATAGAGGAAGCTCTTCAACATCTGGATTGGATCAATGCCATGCATGAAGAGTTGAACAACTTCACCCGCAATGAAGTTTGGACTCTTGAAGAGCGGCCAAAAGGTGCAAGAGTCATTGAAACAAAGTGGGTGTTCCAAAACAAGCAAGATGATCAAGGTGTTGTTATGAGGAACAAGGCAAGACTAGTTGCAAAGGGGTTCTCTCAAGTTGAAGGTTTGGATTTTGGAGAGACCTTTGCCCTGGTTGCAAGATTAGAAGCCATCCGTATCCTCCTTGCATATGCATCACATTATGAAATAAAACTTTATCAAATGGATGTGAAAAGTGCATTTTTAAATGGCTTTATTAATGAACTAGTCTATGTTGATCAACCTCCTAGGTCTGAAGACCCTAGATATCCTAATCATGTTTATAGGTTGTCCAAGGCATTATATGGTCTTAAGCAAGCCCCAAGAGCTTGGTATGAGCGCCTTCGGGACTTCCTTATTGAGAAGGGCTTCACCATCGGGAAGGTCGACACCACACTATTCACCAAGAAGCTTGATGGGCATATCTTCATTTGTCAAGTGTATGTTGATGATATCATCTTTGGATCATCAAATGAAGATTCATGCAAAGAATTTGGTGAATTGATGTCGAAGGAGTTCGAGATGTCAATGATTGGAGAGCTTACATTCTTTCTTGGGTTTCAAGTCAAGCAAATGAGAGAAGGGATTTTCATCTCTCAAGAGAAATATACTAATGATCTTCTCAAGAGATTCAAGATGGATGAATATAAGCCAATCAAGACTCTAATGCCAACCAATGGACATCTCGACCTAGATGAGGGAGGTAACCCGGTTGATCAAACTCTCTACCGCTCTATGATTGGTAGCTTGTTGTATTTGACCGCATCTAGGCCCGACATCATGTTTAGTGTGTGTATGTGTGCTAGCTTTCAAGCTAGTCCTAAGGAAACTCATTTAATTGCCATAAAAAGAATCCTTAGGTATCTTAAGCACACACCAAGCATTGGCCTTTGGTATCCCAAAGGAGCTAGATTTGAATTAATTGGCTATTCCGATTCGGATTATGCCGGATGCAAAGTTGATAGAAAAAGCACATCCGGAGGGTGCCATTTGCTTGGTAGATCACTTGTGTCTTGGTCCTCCAAGAAGCAAAATAGTGTGGCTTTGTCCACCGCCGAAGCGGAATACATTGCCACGGGTGCTTGTTGTGCACAAATACTTTACATGAAGCAAACTTTGCTAGACTATGGTGTAGTTCTAGATAAAGTACCTCTTTTGTGTGATAATGAAAGTGCGGTAAAACTTGCAAATAATCTGGTTCAACACTCTCGCACCGAGCACATAGATATCCGTCATCACTTTCTTAGAGATCATGTTGCTAAAAATGATATATCACTAGAAGGTGTAAGGACCGAGGATCAATTGGCGGATATCTTCACTAAACCGCTAGATGAGGCAACATTTTGTAGATTGCGGAATGAGCTCAATGTGCTTGATTTTAGTAACTTCACTAAAAATTGAGCTTGTGTTGTCCCTTGCATTTCTTTGTAATATACAACATGTTTAATGCTTTATAATGCATATAGGGCTTGTCTAACATGGTTAAGATAACCGCCAAAAAGCGTGTGAAGCAGCTTAACCTTGGATCAAACTTGACAAGCAACTAGATTTACTATCAAGTATTGCATTGCATATGCATGATTGTTGTTTGCCGTTTGTCTTCAAATTGCCCTCTTATTGCCTATTTTCTTAAAAAGAATTATAGCCTAAGGCAAAATATTTTGAAAAACTTGAGGGTTTGAGAGAGGTCACTCACATCAGTCCCAATTGGTGTTTATTTGGATCTTATTGGAGTTGGGACTTAATTGGGAATAGGCAGCGCGAAGGACTTTGAAGATTTGCTAAATAAGGAGTGACTGGACACTGCACCGGACTCTGATGTCCAGCGTCCGGTCAGTTCACAGGAGGTCAACCTACTGCAGAAGGAGTGACCGGACGCTAAAACAGTGTTTTCCCAGCGTCTGGTCAGAAGGTGCTTCAGTGTCCGGTCGATGATGAAGACGTCAAGGCTAGGTGACCGGACTCTAGCTGTGTCCGATCGGTGTCCATCGGGCACGTCCGGTCGTGATTCCAGAGGATTTGGACCTCTCTGGAATCGATCGGACGTTGGGTGGTAGCGTCTAGTCGCTTCCACCAGAGCGTCTGATTAGTAGATTTCATGCGGCATCAGGTCTCTTTTCCCGTTTCCTTTTCTGATCTGAAGGGGGCCCTCATATAATCCACGTGCGCGCCCCGTGAGCCCTAATCCGCCTAGCTCACTTCCGCCGCCACTGTTCCACACCGCCATGACAACTGCGCCCTAGTGGCCGGATCCACGCACCGCCACCCCTCGTTCGCGCGCCACTGCTCGCCCACACGCCGCCGCCGCTCATCCGCGCACCACTGCTTGCCCGTGCGCCACCGCCGCTCGCCCGCACATCACCACCGCTCGCTCGCACACTGCCGCCGCTCGCCTATGCTCCGCCGTTGCTTGCCCACGCGCTGTCACCGCTAGCAGCTTGCAGCACCACCGTGTGCCTCACCGCCACCAGCAGCTCGTGCCTCAGCTCCCTAGCCCAAGCATCAGCGCCACCGTGCCCTAGGCCAGCACCTCATGTCTCAGCTCCCCAGCCTGAGCGTTAGCGCTGCCATGCCCTAGCTTCACCACCAAGCAAGCCCGCAGTGCTCTACATTGGATCCTCGCTGGTAAGACCCTACCGTCGTGCCCTAGCATCCATATCGCAACTTCACCGTGACCTTGCTATTCATCACAGCACTGATTTCAATCACATTCAGGGCCATCGATTAACTACTTACCGCCTACCCTAGCCGATTCAGTGTCCCCCGATCCGTTCCTCCTCTCGCCGCTTCGCCGTTTCGATAGGTAGCAAGCCCCACATCTCAATTTCGTATCTAAATTGCTTGCTTCTTAGGGTTTCGCATCTATTAGATACATTATATTTATTTGTATATCCTATCTATTCCATTGTGCAGCGAGTCGATGCCATTGAGATCATGTGGCATTTGTCAGTTAACTCGGAGCCAAGCTCGCAAGTACGGATCGAGGCCAAGCCTCGAAAGCGACAGATTGACAGTTGTTCTTTGTCAGCGGTAGTTTTTCTTCAGATTATAAGATGGCTCGCGTGAAGAATGTCGGTGGTGGTCCGGGTGATGAGGATCAGAGGCCCCCGCCTCGCTAGCCTGTAGATCCTAAAGGCAAAGCAACAAAGAAGCTAGCAACCCAGAAGCGAAAATATCCTGATGCAGAGACAGTGAGAGCAGCAGCAATTGCAGAGGCCGAGAGCGTGCTGAGAGAGGAGGTGCACGTAGTGGAGTTGTTATTGCAGATCCACTTTCACCAGAGGCAATGGCTACACTTCAGCGTGTTGAGCGTCTTCATGGTGGTCCGGCTAGGACCCTCATGATTGGAGGACGGCGTGTTGCCATTGATGAGGTTTAGCCTCAGGGGGAGCCATAGCAGCAGCCTCAGCCAGCTCAGCAGACACAGCCGTCTTAGGAGGGTGAGCAGATCCAGCAGGCCGAGGAGACAGAGTCAGCACCACAGCCACAATTACGCCGCTCTAGTCACACTCATGTCCTAGTTTCACCAAGGCCAGCCACTCAGCGCAGGGGTTCTTGTCCACTGCCTCGCCTACAGGGTCCGCCTCCAGTGACCCATCTTGACCTAAGGGCCGCCACGGCCAAGCAGGTGCAGCAGTTGAGGTTTGTTGACTTTGAGGTGTGGTTTCCACCTAGGAGGGATGAGAGAGCATCAGAGGGATTCTATACACCCCTGCAGGAGGACTTCTATATTGCTTATCTGAATAGTGGAGCAGTTTTTAGACCACAGAGAGTGTGCGCCATCGAGTCCATTGTTGCATCAGCTGGAGAGCACATTCGCCCCTACCTTGCATATCTACCGGGGCTGATAGATCTGATTGGACGGACTAGATTATATGTTCCATCTTGGGTTCGGCAGTTCTATGCTTCTCTCTTTATTGACCCGCACCATAACTTTATTCACTTTGCATTCGGAGGCAAAGACTATCGGTTGACTAGATTATTCACTTTGCCAGGGAGATTCTTAGTCTTCGGGAGCAGCCAGTCAGGCTCCATGAGGTGTGCTATGGATAGACTGCACCCCCTAGATGTCCTCATGGTGGCTTGGTACCCCCCATAGACTTGGTATGTCACTGCTTTACAGAGCCCTTTGGCGAGGGTTCGAGGAGGAACCCTAGTGATCTCACGCCCACTGCTCACGTGCTTGAGGCAGTTATGAGGAGGACTTTACTCCTGAGGATGGGATACAGAGAGGGATTGACTTGGATTCAGCTTTGGCTTATCAACTCTCTGATGCAGTAGACAGTCTTCGACATCTGGGATCTCCTTCTATCAGAGATGGAGGACACTATAGCTAAGGGCTTCAGAGGTCATAGGCAGCTACCCTACGCTCACTGGGTCACATTTCTTATCCACAGAGCTATGTCAGTTAAGTCGCCTAAGATGATTGCTGAGTACAGTGGTGCCACGACAGAGTTCCCTGCTTATAACCTGTCTCAGATGACTCGGTACAGTACACCACAAGCACCGAGTCAGCCGCGCCATTGTCTAGAGGTGCCCAAGACTGTAGCCCAGTAGGATTATATCATCAGGGGTATTGCAGCTACAGAGGAGGAGGAGCTTGCTTAGCAGGAGGGGTTGGTCACTAGCGAGCCCAGTGAGAGTTCTGATGATGATTACCAGCCCATTCCACAGATGCCTCCATGACGACATGATGCTGAGGCCAGTAGCTCTAGTTTAGCGCCACCTGCCTCGCAGACCAACCCCACTCTTCTGGCCATACTTGAGCGGATGAGGCAGGACCAGGCCAGACAGGCTCAGGAGACAGCTGCTACACTTGCACAGTTCCAGACTCGGCAGGATGAGTTCTAGCGCCATTAGCTTGTTATTCAGCAGCAGACATAGGCACTACAGCAACAGCAGCAGGCTATGCATCAGTAGTAGATACTCATGCAGCAGCAGCTTCTCGGGTTCATGTAGCATGTAGTGCAGGCTATTGGGGCCCCACAGCCACAGACTATGCCCCAGCTTGGTCAGCCTGCCACCACTTCCATGACTCCAGTGTTACAACCTAGTGGGCTTGAGAGTCAGGGATAGCCACCAGCACAGTATGCTTCTCCTACAGAGCATGTGTCCCAGTGGTTTGCTATGTCAGTGTCAGCCCCACAGTTCACACCATTTCGTACGGGCTTCACACCGACTGAGACGTCATCGCTGCTAGAGCCAGAGACCAAAGTGTCCAGGAGCCTTGGTGCTTCATTTAGTGAGTTGATAGGGCAGCCCACTCCTCCATACGTGCATGTTCTAGGACCTTCTATGGCTGCACCTATCACAACGATGACAGAGACGCTCCCCTCTTCAGTGGCATCATCAGAGCCAGCTGCTTCAGTTATACCATCTTAGCCTATAGCATCACTAGTTCCTGATCCAACCTAGACTGCTTCAGCATTAGTACCTACTACAGAGGGTCAGATAGCTTAGAGCTCTGGATTAGACTATGATGGCACCCAGTTACACCTTGCTCCTCGTACCTTAGCGCCTGGCTCGTCCGCTACAGCCCCGCCAACAGACCCATAGGTTTTGGTGTTTGACACCAAAGGGGGAGAGGGTTTGAGTATGTTAGGCTTAGGGGGGAGCTACTTATCTAGGGGGAGCTTAGTTATTATATTAGCTTATCTATTTACATTTGGAGTTTCTATTTGTGAGATACACTATTATGCTTTTGTGTGTGTGATACATTATGCATTCATGTTTACTATTATATCTATGTGATAGTGATATCTACGTGATTGTGATATATGACATGTGTGCTCTCTACTTTGAATTCTTTATATGTCATATCACTTGTGTTTTGCTCATTTGCCTTTGCTTCCACACTTTACTCCGATGCAAATGAGCTTTATTACTTGTACTCATGCATATTTTATATCTTTTGAGTACATCATGATGGCTTGGGTCATATAAGCTTGTCTAACAACTTTGTCCTTAATGCCAAAAGCTTATATGATCCAAGCATGTTAAAAACCTCATCCCTTTCACATACTCGAGGTAGTATTGTCATCAATCACCAAAAAGGGGGAGATTGAAAGCATCTAGGCCCCTAGTTGGGTTTTGGTGATTAATGACAATACATGATTACTATGATTGCAGAAATAATTGAGTTAGGTCATGGTAATGGAGATCGATTGGGCAATCATGGTTGTCATGCCTCTACGATGGAAATCATTTTGGTTTTCAAAGGATGGACGACAAGGTTAAGGATGGACTAGTTCTAAGTGTCGATTGGAGTTGGAGAGATACTTAGAGTAGTTTAGGACTTTGTTTTTCCTTTGGCCGTACTATTAAGGGGGGTATGAATGGGTAGCTTGACCTAGGTGAGTCTAGTGAGTTAGGTGTGGTGCATACTTGTTCAAACTAGCACTAGGTAGCTCTAAAACAGCCCTATGATCCAATGGAGCAAACTTCATTCACATATGTTTGAGAGTTGAAAGTAAATGGAGGGTCAAATACTGACCGAACGCTGGCTCCGGTGTGACCGGACGCTAGCTTAGGGTCCGGTCAGTTCATTTGACCAAGGCGATTGCGTCTGGTTTGACCGGACGCTGTGAGGTCATGGTACCGGACGCTGAGGGCCAGCGTCCGGTCAACTCCAATAAGGTTCTAGAGATGGAAAATCACGACCAGACATGTCCGGTCAGTGCTGACCGAACGCTGTCCAGCATCCGGTCACACTGTAAACACTAGAGTTCAGGGTTTACTGACCGGAGCATCCGGTCAACATGACTGGAGCGTCCGGTCACCCTGCAAAGGCTTATAACGGTTCGTTTTTCAGCCGGTGTTATAAATACCACCTCCACTCGTGTGGGGGGTACTTTTGCTCATTCCAACAGCTGAGAAACACCTTAGAGAGTGCCAAGAAGAGCAAGGTCCTAGTGAGGTGATTGAGATTTGAGAATCCAAAAGAGAGACCTCATTAGTGAAGATCGAGAGTAGCAAAGTGTGCATCCACCTTCTCATTAGGCTTGTCGTGGTCAAGTGAGAGTTTGTGCTTATTACTCTTGGTGATTGCCATCACCTAGACGGCTTGGTGGTGATTGGGAGTTCGGTGATCACCTGGCGGAGCTTGTGGGTGACCCAACTCAAGTTGTGAGCGGTTGTGGGTGATTCACTGCGATGGAGTATCGAAGAATCAACCCGTAGAGGGCACTTCATCCTTGCATGGATCAAGGGGGAGCTACACCCTTGCGTGGGTGCTCCAACGAGGACTAGTGGGGAGTGGTGACTCTCTGATACCTCGGCAAAATATCGCCATGTTCCTTCCTCTCTATTTACTTTGAGCATTTACTTTGAGCAATTCAATTCATGTCTTTACATTCTTAGAATTGCCATGCTAGAGTAGGATTGGAACTTAGGTTGCAAGTCTTTTGTGTGGTAGAACAATTAGGAACACTTTCTAGGCACAAGGGGTTAATTGGGCTAACCATAGGATTTAATTATTGCGAAGAAATTTAGAATTAGCCCAATTCACCCCCCCTCTTGGGCATCTTGATCCTTTCATCCCCAACCTATCTTCACCACCAAAGCTCTTCTCCAACCTCATCGACAACGACTACTACACCCCAACTTGTCTCATGGAAAAAAGGGAGAAGGTACATACTACACCTATTTCCTCTAGTGATGAGTATGATAGTTGTGATGATATCATAGAAGAAATTGAAGCAACCATGATAAAGAAATTTGGTAAAAAGGCCTTCACTAAAATAAAAACACTAATGAAGAAATTAGAGAAGAGGGATAGATGCTTAGAGATGCAAGGAGATATAATCACTCAAGAGAGAGAGAAAAACCTTGCCCTTGAAGCATCTATCGCCGAGGAAAAGATGAAGGTTGAGAAGTTAACCGTTGAATTATCTTTAGCCAATGACTCAATTGGGAAATTGACTAAGGAACATTCCTCGGTTAATGATCAAGTAGCTAGCCTCAAGAATGAGAAGAGTATAGCTCAAGAAAGCCTCACAAGCTTGAAAGAAAATATCGAAATCTTGAGCTAAACTATAGTACTATTTGGGCTAGCACTTCAACTTCTCCTAAGGCAACCGAAGACTCTAATGTCTCCACTAGTGTTGGTTGTAAAAGATGCAATAAAATTGATGTGAATGCATATACAACTAACCTTGTTGAGTTATGTCGCAGAACCGACCAATTTATAAGAATACAAGTACAATGGCAATCCGCAAGCAGTTGCACTGTCATACTTGAATCCATATAAACCCGGTAGTCCGTCGAGTACCACGACGGGTCTCGATAAACGATTTACCACAACCAAGATCGTACAGGATTCAACATACATGCCACATATTACATAAAGTTCACAGATACTTTTCATCATCAGAGTACGAATAGAAAGTTATTACAAACCGAGTTTGATAATTAAAGCGGAAGCAAATAAGTTTGAAGATAAGTTTCCAACGTAGTTTGATACAGTGCCAAACCAGATCATGGTCCACAAAAGCAAAGATAGGAATTACTAGGGAAGCCTGCCCAAGGCTTACTCCTCATCCACAGCGGGATAGAAGCAACTCTTGCAATAACCATGATACACACTGCCATCTGCAACAATGGGAAAATAAACCCTGAGTACGAGAAGGTACTCAGCTAGACTTACCCGTCATGAACCAGAAATAAAATGACTCCAAGGATTATGCAAGGCTGTATAAGTGGACGTAACTTGACAACATTTTTGCGAAAAAGGCAATTAACCGTTGTACAGTTGTGATTCTTTTATCAAGTTAATTATAACTATCCATTTCTAGGTTAGCAACTATCCTATGCCAAACATGTGGTATATTATTTAGAATCATACAATAGTAACCATAGCAGGTATTGTAATTCCATATTCATTTGAACCATCACGTTTCATAATATAGTTACTACGATGTTGGGACTAGCCAAGTTTCTCACTATCCGGGAGAGACGGCGATTCGAATCGATTTCAACCAGCTGGGAATTTATTCCTAACACAAACCTAGATCTATCAGCCACGATAGTCTTAGGTCACCTTTGGTACAACTCAGGTACACATTTCGCGGGTCCGTACTGCGCCGCACAATCTGGAACACCAGATGCTAGGATGCTCAGGCCAAGCCTGCCCTTGGGCTCAGTCTGATCGTTCCCCGGAAGGAGCGCACAACAAAACGGGTCCCGGCCTGAGTTGAATTACTCGGCTTCGTGGTCGGAACGAGTTATCCGGCCAGCTAAGTGAGAGGCATGCGTTCAATCTTGTCAGAAGCGCCAACAACGGTACGGTCCTTAATCGACACAGACGGGGATAAGTCCACACCCAAGACCTCCATGCCTTGTTGCTTCCCTTTCGACCTCCCGTCCGGTCTCAATTTACTTTTACCACATGGTTCTGTTCCACGATAGCAGATATAGCCAACCGTGCTCCGGTATCCACCTATATCTCGCAGGTGACAGAACATCACCCGACTTCTACCGGTCTAAGCATGGCTAAGCATATATTCGCTCCTGGACCTATACCGGTTAAAGGGTTAATATCTGGACAAGGAATGTACATGCATCAAGTGGTTTCATTCAACTCTTATAACCTAATGCATCAATCATAAATACGTAAGTAAACATTTGTAAAATACTGGGAGACTTATAATGCTCCGGGGCTTGCCTCGCAGAAAGGAAGTAGGACGATGGTCAGGGCACTCCGGAAGCTCTTCAGGGTTCTGCTCCACGCCTTCGGGAGCTGCGGCTTGCGGATTCTCCTGCGGGTTCCCTTCCTCTGCTTCTTCGAATTCCAGCAACGTGATCTCTTCCTCCGATCCTAGATGCATGAGTATGGTATGAGTATTACGAATGCATAATGTTAACAAGTGCATCGCGTTGTTTGAGTAGGTGCATATCTCTTCTCGATTACTACTTAACTATTTCTACAATGCATCGACTACACCATAACCAGCAGCTACTTGTTTCACTCATAACTGGAGTTCTACAAATTCAAAAACAGTGATCCTGGACTTTCTGGAAAGCTTATCAAATTCTCTACAACTTTGTTATTAACCATTTTTACAGTCTACACTTGTTTCAACATGTAACTCATTACACTCTAGAATCAGTCCAGAAATGACTTGACATGCAATATAAAGTAATAACACTTCTACTTCAGGTAATTATTCAAAATTTGACAACCTAGAACCTACCAACAGTGTAAGCATACCAATTACAGTTAAGATGATATAATGGTGAAGCCCAAACTATTTATTAAATTGCCTTTATTATTTTATTTAGATATCTAGGTTAAATAATAAATATATATCAGATGTGCTGAATAAATTCTCAAAAATTTACAGAGCCTTAATAATGCTATCAAAGGACTACTACAAAAATTTCATGTCATTTTGCTAAGTAGAACATCCTATACAAAAAGGATAAGGAAGCAAGGCTTGAAATAGCATAAATGGAAAATCCTATTGAAAAGTGTCAAGCAACAGATTTCTTATTTTTCTCAACATCCATATGGTACTAGTATCACCTCCAATAAATTTCATGAATTTTGGACTTATAATTAATTTATAAAAATTCATGCAAGGATTAACTATTTATAAAAGAAAAATCTATAACTATAGATCTACACATGCACTGGTTCTCAAATTTTTACCCAAGCTCATGTACGACAAGGATAGCCTACCACAAAAATTTCATAATTTTTGGAGCACAGGAACTTTAGATATAAAATAAACAAGTTTGAATGCATTCAAAAGCACATTTCAATTCCTAATTTAAATCCCCAAAAATTTCTACTGTTGAACCTAAGAACATATTTTTCTTAAATACTACATTTCCTAAGCAACACAATCATATTTATTTCACAATTTTAGGAGCTACCAAACTAAAGATACAAAAATAACAAAACATACTTGAATCTGGAATTTTTGAACTATCCCTAAAACCTAGAGTCGCTGACAGCAGGGACCCACTCGTCAGATGGACCCACCGGTCAGCGAGACCAAAACAGAGCTGGCGGCGCTGCTTGGCTGACGCGGCGAGAACTCGACGGCGGTGAGTTCGCCGGCGGTGACATCATCACCATACGACCTACATGACCTAGCGCGTTGATTGGTATACTTGGCCGGCCCTATCGTCGCCACCCGTGACGACGGCGGCGGCCATGGCGGAACGGCGGAGCTGGACCACGGCAAAATGCCGGTGACGACCTCGGTGGCCCGATCTAAGGCTCGGACGAGCATAAACTACCTAAGACGCACTCGACGCACTAGCTAACGCATGGAGAGGTGGACTGTGGCGCTCCGGCCACGGTGACGGGGCTTGTGGCGGAGCTCCGGCGAGCTTAAACGCGCGGCGATGGCTTACCAAGCTTGGTCAGCGAGTACGAGAGGGAGCAGTGGGTCGCTGGGGAGACGGAGGAGCTATGGTGGTGGTGCTGGAGTGGCTAGGCGCGGGCTGCGCGCGGCTATGGCGACGGCGGAGCTGCGAGAGCTCGGCGGCTGCTGCTGCGAGGAAGAAAAGGCGCCGGGAGCGAAATGGGAGCGCGGGATGGCTCGGGCGGGCGCTGGCGACGTTAAGGCCGCGCTCGGGCACGGCGTGGCCTGCGCGGACAGAGCGCTGGCGACGCGCGGCCGTCGCCGGGGACACGCGGCGCGCGATGTCTGAAGCCGGTCGGCCATTGACGTCGCGATTCAGATAGACAGAAACGCGATGGCCGAGCCTGACGACGAGTTTTCTCGTTGATTTAACTGCTAATCCGTGGCTCCAACTCGTAAATGATCTAAATGACTTTCGTAGTCCTAAGTACCAGCTACAAATGTTATTAAAGGATCATGCTCCAACACTCAACCAAACTCGAGTTATTTCGTTCCAAAGTCCGGCTGTCAGACTGTTAGTGAGCAAACACTTAGAAAATTTTTTTGAAGTGTTGAAAACAGTGAAAAGCTGATTTTTGTGAGTCCAATTCAAACATGTTAGAAGCTAAATCAGTCCATGACATAAAAATAAAAGTTGTTCCTTATGTCAAACACTACAACTTTGCTTTAGTGAACTCCTCCATGCAAGGTCTCTAACACCTAGTTCAACTTTAGTCAAACATGTCACTTTGAAATCATGATGCACATTCAAACCATGGCTAAATGACCAAACTAGCCCTAGCCCTAAATACCAAAGTTGTTCATGATGATACTCTAAGCATGTTAAAACAATTTGCAAGGTCATTTAAGCATTTCATGTAGTAGTCACTCATATAGCTATTCAGGTCAACACATGAAATACCACTTAAGTGCTGGATCATGAAATGTGGCCTTCATGAACAAGGTTCCTTTTGTTAACCTAAGTATAGCTAAGGTGTTTTAGTGACCAACCTTACCCACTTGCATCCATTTGCACATGATCACATGCATATGTTCTAAGAAACACGCGATAACAAGTAATGTTTCATATGTTTTGATCAAATGTTTCAGTTGTAATTGATGATTTATGAATGCTTGATGCTCATGCTTATGTTATGCAAATCAAGTTATGCAAGGCTAACACCCGAGGTGTTACAGCCCCTCCCCCTTATAAAAATCTCGTCCCGAGATTTGCAAGACCTACCATTCTTGGAAAAAGGTGGGATAAACTTCTTGCAGATAATCTTCTCTTTCCCATGTAGCATCTTGTTCACTATGATTGTTCCACACCACCTTATAAAACTTAATGATCTTACTCCTTGTTACTCTATCCATCACTTCTAATACTCGAATTGGCTTTTCTTCATAAGTCAAATCCGATTGAAGTTGCACGTTGGTGGGTGCAATAGCTTCTTCCGGTACTCGAAGACATTTCTTTAGCTGAGAAACATGGAACAAATCAAAGATTGCACTCATCTCTGGTGGTAGTTGTAGCTTATATGCCACATTTCCTTTTCGTTCCAAAATTTTGTATGGCCCTACATATCTTGGTGAAAGCTTCTTTTTCATCCCAAATCTCTTCACACCTTTCATGGGTGATACTCTCAAGTACACATAGTCACCTACTTCAAAAGTTAGTGGTCTTCTTCTTCTATCGGCATAGCTCTTCTGTCGTGATTGAGCTGCCTTCATGTGTTGTTGGATAATACGTACTTGTTCTTCGGCTTCATTGATAAAATCAATACCAAAATATCTCCTTTCACCGGGCTCAATCCAGTTCAATGGAGTTCTACACTTCCTGCCATACAAGGCTTCAAATGGAGCCATTTTGATACTTGCTTGATAACTGTTGTTATAGGAGAATTCAGCTAAAGGTAACCATTTCTCCCATGACCCTTTTGAAGATATAACACAAGCTCTAAGTAAATCTTCTAGGATTTGGTTTACTCTCTCTGTCTGTCCTGAAGTTTGCGGATGATAAGCTGAACTCCTGATTAGCTTGGTTCCCAAAGCTTGGTGTAAGTGTTCCCAGAAACGAGCTATGGCACTCGGCAAAGAAGTCCTTTGCCGAGTGTCCTTGTTTGCCGAGTGCAACACTCGGTAAAGAAGGTCTTTGTCGAGTGCCCGATTTTCTACACTCGGCAAAGAATTTTGCACTCGGCAAAGTCTCTGTTTCCAGTAGTGCCTTGGCGCATTCATGAGGGTCTAGTACGTCCTCCATGGAAACAGGGTATTCATTGACTTATCCTCTTGTTTGATGCACACTTCAATGGGAATGGCTTATTGTACACGACATGAGGGTGTCCAGAAAACACTCCAGCGCCTCCAGAACAGTTTCTATGTCGATCGGGATCGTGCTCTAGTGAAGCATTTCATCAATTCATGTACTACTGCCAGCGGAACAAGACAAAAAACATTACACCCGGATGGACTCCTATAGTCGCAGTCGATAACATCACAGGTGTGGGCAAACATATCATAAGACTTCGTCGAAGGGCTTCAAAAGTTGCACAGCAAATTGGTGATACTTACAGTCAAGGACAGATTCTCGAAGTATGCCCACTTCATTGTCCTCGGTCACCCCTACACTGCTGCATCGGTGGCGAAAGCGTTCGTTGACAGCATTGTCCGACTTCATGGGTTCCCGTCCTGGATTGTCTGAGGATACTTTTGGCGTGATTTATCCAAGATGGATGGAGTGCAGTTGCGTATGAGGACAGCATTCCACCTACAAACCGATGGGCAATCTAAGGTAGTTAATAGGACAATTGCTATGTACTTTAGGTGCATCACTAGACTGGCTACCATGGGCAGAGTACTGCTACAACATGCCCTTCCACACCCCTCTCAAGGACACTTCGTTCCGGGTAGTCTATGGTAGGGAACCGCCACAAATTGTGTTGTACACACCGGGCATTGCACAAACTCTTGAAGTGGAAACTATGCTCCAGGAATGAGATCTATTCTTGGAGGGCATCCGTGCTCAGCTGTAGCAAGTGCAACAACAGGTAAAACACTACTATGATGTATCCGGAGCTGAAGTTCAAGTTCGGGCATGGGTATGGCTGCAGCTCATAAAACAAACAAGCAAATACATTGGTGGCGCGTCATGATGGGAAGTTGAGTCTGCGCTATGCAGGACGCTTTCATATCACGGAGCGGATTGGGAAAGTGGCCTATCGCCTGACACTGCCGAAGAATGCCCTCATCCACGATATGTTCCATGTTGGGGTCCTAAAGATGTTCCATGGTGCTACTCCAAGCTCTAAACCAACACTGCTAGCCATGGAGAATAGGTGCTTGCTACCCACACCGGAACTTGTCCTTCATGCAAGTGTTCGCGGGGAGTCTAGCATGTCCTAGTACGGTTACGGTGGGCCAGAATATCAGCAACGGAAGCAACTTGGGAGCCAGTGCAGCGTTTTAGTGACTGCTACCAGCCTTCCAGCTTGAGGACACGCTATTTCAACAAGAGTGGAGAGACGTTACGACCAGTATATATTGGGTACCAAAGAAGGAAGAGGAGAGAAGGAGGGCGTCGGGCAAGCAACACCAGAGATCGTGGTCGTGCCCACGACTCAACAACAGCCGAAGAAGGGGGGCTGTAGCCAGGGGGACTTCCTAGATTAGATTAAAAGGAAATCTTGTATCAAGGGGCGAGTTAAGCAGGACGACAGATGCTGGTGTCGCCCCTGCTCCGCTACTTCCCAGGACACTCTCCTTTGAGATCACCATGGCTCCTTGCCTCCATCACACCAGCGATCTTGGAAGTGTCGGTCTTCTCCCTCCCACTCTTACCGTGTGTTTGGTTGGGCGGATCACCTGAGATGGGATGGGACAAACCTAGTTTGCCTCGTGTTTGGTTCTAGGGCGACGACGGGCGGATCCATCCCCGAGCAGAATATTTGACCAGATTCGGGGCGCCCCTCATCCCTCGAAATCGAGGGGACGGGGTCGATCCCATCAAACGCCGTCTCTTCTCCGTCTCGCCCGCCGTCTTCCTCAAGGACGTGGCCACACCTTCCTAGGAGCTGGATCGGCCATGGCTCGACGGCGGCGAGCTTTGGGCTGGGCAGCGCAGCCAGACAAGGGTTGGGCGTAGAAGAGGCGCCCCGGGCGGCGGCGTGTGGCATCCGTCCTTGGGCTCCGGGCGACACGGCGGCGTGGGCGAACAGTTCCCGAGCGCGGCGCGAGGGCAGCTGCACGGGCTGGCGGCGCGGGTGTGGCCGCGTGGGCGAGGTCTTCGTGGGCGACGCGGGGGCAGCCGCGCGAGCACCTCCAGTGGCATGGGCGAGCAGAGGCCGCTCGAAGCGTCCGAGAAGATAAGGCCGATGAGAAAAACGAAAATAAAAAAGGTGGGACGGGAGGATAACGTCGACAAAAAAAGAAATGAAAAGAGGGAGGGCTAGGAGGATAATGTAAATAAAACTAGATGACAGGTGGGTCCCACTAAATGGTAGCTATCGGCATTAAATTCACCATCTATCCCATGTCTATTTATCTCTTCAACCAAACACAAAATGGGTCATCCCGTCTCTTGTCAATCAAACAGAAAACGAAGCCGTTCCACTACCAGACTCCCTGAGTTTGCCGAGTGCCCGAAACACTCGGCAAAAGACATAAAACACTCGGCAAAGGGTTCGCCGAGTGTAACACTCGGCGAACAGCACTCGCCAAAAAAAGTGACGGCAAAGCCAACTTTGCCGAGTGTTTTTTATCGGGCACTCGGTAAAGCCTTTGCCGAGTGCCCGACACTCGGCAAAGTTGGAACCGATAAAAACCCAAAAAAATAGGAATTTTTACCAAAAAAATAGAAATTTTTTTTATTGGAGGAGGCCCCACTAGCCAGCGCCTGCGCCCATCTCCACAATTTTTCGCGTCAAATAACAGCAACGCGGCCGAACGGAATCAAACCCGCGACCTCCCTCTGCCGGCAAACCTCCTCTACCACTACACCACGCTTTCATTTGAGTTTGGATTTCGTTTTAGTTCCTTATATATTATACTAAACCGAATGTAAATTGCATGTTTGAGGCCCTAAACGAATTCAAATAAAAAAAGTTGTAAACTACAAAGTTTTATAACTTTTCGAGATCTACACTTTTAGTTTAGGAAGTTTTTCCATCCAAGGTCGTTTACAAAATTTGAATTTTAAAATTTTGAAATTCAAACACAGTTTTGCATGACAAAATGTTTTCAAATAAAAAAGTTGTAAACTACAAAGTTTCATAACTTTTTGAGATCTACACTTTTAGTTTAGGAAGTTTTTTCATCCGAGGTCGTTTACAAAATTTGAATTTTAAAATTTTGAAATTCAAACACAGTTTTGCATGACAAGATGTTTTCAAATCAAAAAGTTGTCAACAACAATGTTTCATAACTTTTCGAGATCTACAAAGTTTATTTTGGTTGTTTGGTCATCTGTTCATCCGACATGGTCGTTCTAACATTGTTCACAAATCTTATATATCTCTCTTGTAGTTTCATAAACTACAAGAGAGATATGTTAGATTTGTGAACAAATTTATTTTCACTTTGTCGTATGAAGAAAAGACCAAAACAAACATTGTACATCTTGATGAGTTATACAACTTTGTAGTTGAAAACTTTTTCATTTGAATTAATTTACTGCTTCAAAATGTGCTTTGAAATTTTTTTTGCCGAGTGTAAAAAAAATAACACTCGGTAAAGAATCTCTTTGCCGAGTGTCAAAAAAAAACACTCGGCAAAGAAGCTCTTTGCCGAGTGTCAAAAAAAAACACTCGGCAAAGAGTCTCTTTACCGAGTGTTAAAAAAAAACACTCGGCAAATAACCTCTTTGCCGAGTGTTAAAAAAAACACTCGGTAAAGGCGTCTTTACCGAGTGCCCGAAAAAGAACACTCGGCAAATCACCTGACACTCGGCAACTTAGGCGTTTCCGGTAGTGTTCCGTCCTAGAAATCAGAGACGGGACCATCTCACTCCACCTTCAACCAAACGCTACCTTACAGTCTCATGTCACTAGGATCTACCACCCACTGTTACAAGTGAAAACTTCATAGTAGTTGCCCCTTATTGAAACATAAAAAGTGTAGGGGTATATATGCTCCCAATAATTTGAAAAATGTTATCTCCCTTGAAGGTGATAATTACAGTTTCAATAAGCCACGTTTCACCGAATAACCCAGTGGTCATAGTGAGCGTGCCGCACTTATGTCATGCCGAATCCCCATCCAAAAATGGTGGAATTGTGGAAAGATCAGTCAAACTCAGCTCGATGCATCCATGACATGAAAATTAAACAGGCGGGTGGTATAAAAAATCAGTATTTCTCAGTTCTCACCACAAATGTATTGCTTGCCGGGATCATCTTCGATTCCCACACAGACCGGATGGTAAAGCTTAGGGCAGTTCCTGGAAAGTATCAAGAGGGGAAGAAAAGGTGTCAGATCTGTAAAATGGGAGAGAAGAGATGGTGTTCCCATGGCAGCAAAGCTGCATGCATGGATGCATCGCCGTCGGCGAGCATATACATCAGAAACATGACGGCGGAACAAGGCACGGCAGCAGCATCAGCAAAACACAACACATCGATAGATCGCGGCAAATAAAGCACGCGGAGACGACAGACGACTGGAAGAAAAAACTACTTCACCGGCCAGAGTCAGCGCGCTTACTTGAAGTCGCAGGCTATGAGGGGGTCGCCGTCTTCCTTGCACTTGAAGCAGCATTTCTTGGGGATCTCCACCGGTTCCGTCGTCCAACTGCTCGTCCCCTCTCCTGATCTCCAGCCGCGAGAGGAGCCAGCACGGGCTGAACCCTCCGCAAAACCGGCCATCTCGAAGCCCCCGGCCGACACCCCGAGGACAGCCTACCGAGGACGTCGGAAATGGGCAGCGGCGGCGGCGGGCGGGTGTGTGGAGCTCCAGTATGGATCTGGATCTGAACGAGAGGGAGAGGAGAGCGAGTAGTGCTGCGTCAGGTGCCGGCGACGGGGGTAAGAAACGGAAGGGCACGACGCTGCTCGTCGGACGTCGGCTGATGCCCTCACGTTTCTCGCAAGCCAGTGGAATAACTGAGGGTGTCTGACGTGTGGGTCCAGGCATATGGCACGTACAACGCTTACTCAGCGTCATGGCCATCACCAGGTGCCACCTTCACCAGCTTGTTTTGCGGGACCGTTACATTATTTTTCATTTTTTATTCTATGATGATGAGCTGTGTGATTATTTTTTATTCATAAAAATGTTTAGAGCTGTGTGATTATGTTTTATTCATAGAAATGTTTAAATAAAATATATGTCTATCTCTAGTTAGTCATTCAGCCTGTTCGTTTATTGGTTTCAGCCAGGACTTATCAGTCAGTCATCAGTATTTTTCTTTCACAATAAACCAGCACCAGCCGAACTTATCAGCCCAGAAACTAACCAGCGAACTGGCTCATTAATTCATTCTATCTATATACATCTATATCTAATCTATTAAGGCTATGTTTGGATCGTATAGATAATGGGCTTTTTGATCCACGCCATTCTAATTTTTGAAGTTTGGAGATACGCCATTACAATTCATTTATTTAGAGAACTATCATTATAATTTCATCTCTCTTTCATTTATGCCATTTGGTACACCTCGAGCGTACATAGGCCCACTTTTAGATGTGTATGCGTACATGAGCGCGTATAGGTATACAGAAACTCGTGTATGGGTGGAGTAGCGCACGCCCACGGTGGCCAGCGCGTCAGACGGAGCGGCGGCGCTCACCCACGGTGGCTAGCGCGCGAGCGGAAGGGCCGCGCTCGCGAGCGGCGGCCTTCTCCCCAGCTGCTCGATGTTGACGCTGATCACCGGCTTCTCTCCGGGCGCTGCGCTGTTCGGCACCGGCGCCATCTCCAGGAGCACGCTCTCCGCGCTCCCCGTTCACGCCACCGCGTCCGAGGGCTGCACCACGCGTATCGTGCACGCGTACCACGGGCCCGCCGCCGCGGCGGCGCTGGGGCGGGCGCACACCAGTAACACGACGCGGAACGGCCTGTCGCGGACCACGCCCACGGCCAGCAAGAACACGCCCGCGTCCCCACCGTCCTCGTTGATCGCGGCTAGCAGACGCCGGTGCTGCGCCGGGTCCGAGTGCTGCACGCGGAGCTGCAGGGCAGAGCTGTACCTGATCCCGTCCACGGGCCACGAGTGCGCGGCGCTCAGGTGGTCGCGGAGCGTCTCTGGGGAGCCGGCCGGCGAAGCCGCAGTCGGGCTCCGAGCATAGGCAGGGCACGCGCGCTGGTGCTCGGCCGCGTCGTGCCGTCGTAGTAGGTAACGTAGCTGCGGCACCCGTTCGCGTCGTGCGAGCACAGCACCTTGGCGGCTTGACCGAGTTCACGATGTCTTCCATCGCGCTGCTGATGCGCGCGTAGCCGCCGTCGTGGTCGCACACGTAGCACCGGCCGGCGCCGCTGCCGGTGAGCTGGAGATGGCACACGCCGCAAGCCAGGTGCCCGAACGTGCAGACGGGGAAGTGGAGCGTCGCCTTGGCGATCCGGACCGTGGTCTCCACTGCCGCGGCGGCGCCATTCACAGCTACCACCACTGCGCCTTCGCCCGTTGGTTCCTGCGGCTCCTCCTCCGGGATCTGGACTTCTGGGTTCGCGTGGCCCATGGGTGACTCCATCTCCTGGTAGGGCCGTCCTCGATCGCCTTGCTCTTCTGTCGGGTCGTCGACATCGGCTAGAAAGCGAACTCCTTCTCCTTGGCAGGGCCGTCCTTGATCGCCTCGACCAGCACGTGGATCCCGCCAGCCTCCTCCGCGGCGCTCGCGAGCGACGGCGTCAAGGTCGGCCAGGCCGACGTCGACCAGAGCGGAGCAGGATTCCACCTCTTGGGGAGGTTCCCCACTTCCCCAGCAGCTACCACCACTTCATGGAGCTGAACAGCGCACTAGGCATAGCACAGGCCGCTGCGGGCGAGCGCGGCAGATCCGCTCGCGCGCTGCCCACCGCGGGCGAGCGCTGCTCCACCCAAACACGAGTTCCTGTACACCTATACGCGTTTCTGTAGGCATAGGGGTTTGAAAGTGGACCTATAGGCTGGAGGTGTACAAAATGGCGTGGATCATGAAGAGATTAAATTATAATGGCAGTTTTTCTAAATAGACGAATTGTAATGACGTATCTTTAAACTTCAAAAATTGCAATGGCATGTATAAAAAAACCTTTTACTATCTACTAATAGTTATTTCTTTTGGATCCAAACAGGTACAACTAATAAAATAGCTAATTGATAGTTAGATCTCTAGATAATAACTGTCTCACTTGTTGGATGAAATCAAATAATGGCAGCTATTTGTTATCGTGTCATTTTTTATTAGCTATGCATTCAAACACCATCCAGCTAATAGGTAGGTAATAGTTAGCTAGTTAATATTAGATATGAGCTATTAGTTAGCTAACTATTAGCAAATAATGAATCCAAACAAGGCCTAAACCATTTATCTATAACTACATTGTTATATCAATCATGCGTAATTTATTTAATTGTTGATTTATTTATGCAAGAATCAGAGATTGGGTCAGGCATTGTTCTGATCTTATGTTTGATTTCTCTGCAGTGAGAATTTGTTCTAAATAACTAATGTTAGCTCACTACTACAGTAATGATTTGTAGGGGTGGCTCGGTCAGGCGGCCCTACAAAACCGTTGCTACAACATGATTTTGTAGGAGCGGTTCTCAAGCCGCGCCTATAAATCTGATTTGTATAGACGGCTACCAGCTGCCCTTACAAATTCTACAAATCAGATTTGTAGTGGTGGTTTGTAAGCCAGCCGCCCCTATAATTGTTTTCTCTGGGGGCGGTTGAGTCTAGAACCGTTCCTACAGTCCGCTTTCCCACAAAAAAATTTAAATTTTGGAAATTCAAATGTGACCAGAACATCTACATATATAATTCAAAACATTGTATCCACAAGCCCAGAATGTGACCAGAACATTATATCCGTTATATAATGCATATAATTTATCATTACATACACATCATAAGTCCAATTCGTTCCACAACATAACATTACAAGCTAAGACCAATGTCACATTTCATACACATTATTATCAACGGCCTAAGCTTAGCCTTTCCCACTCACGAAGATATTGGTGTTCAGGATGCCTTCCGAAGTCGGACGCTAGGTCATGGTAAGTGCCTCTGGCGTTTATAATCTAGTCCATTATGAAGCTGCAAAGGTCGCCACAAACAGATCTGATACCTATTTATTTCTAGAAATATTTTTGGTACATGCCAATGAAGAGTAGCTATAACCTTTTTTTTAATAATGGAAAGCTTCTGGCTTCACACATTCTACAACGAAGATACATTAGGCCACGGTTTTTTATACCGGCAGAGATAACAATCTTCACTGCCGGTTAGTAACACCAACCGACAGTTGTTGATTCAAGCAACACTGCTGGTTCATCACACCAACTGGCAGTGTTGATTTCAGTAACACTGTCAGTTTAGCAACTAAGCCCGCAATGATATACGTCTGATCTCTGCTGGTTCACCACACAAATTAACATAGCTGGCTCTAGACCTAAGCCAGCAGTGTTGTACATACAATCACTGTCGGCTTGTGTGGTGAACTGGCGGTCGTATACTTTCCAATATTGTTATTTACTAATTTATTTCATTATTTTTTGTGTGGTACGATTCGTTTCCTTTGATTACTACACTCACATACATCACAAATCCATCAAGATTTATATTACAAATGTTACGGTTACAAAGAAAATGTATATATTACAATAGTCTATCAAGCATGTCTTTATCATATTGTTTTTTGTACTTCTTGGACCATGCAATGGAGAATGATCCGTCTGCATTCGACACCTCATCCATGATGAAGGTTGCTAGCACCTATTGGAATCCTCTGATCTCAAAGTCTACCAACTTTTGGTGGCCAAGTTTCTTGCGTTGTCATTCAAGCAAGATGATATCGAAATGCACAAGTAAGACAAAACATTAGATTGTTTTGTTGAATTAACCGATATACATGAAATCGGAGGCATGCACACCATTTTATTGTTTCCTTCCTCTGTGCTCCTGCTGAGGTACTGGTGCATTGCCCACATCACATAGAAACCGCATTTGTTGTTTGCCATCGGCTGTTCTAGGGTTTCCATTGGCATATGATCAACCTCCCATTGGATCATCATGTCCCCCTCCAGATTTTCCTTGACACTATGTCACATTATAAAGTGTGAAAGGCGGTGACATTAGAATGTGCTATGTGATTAGAAAATAATATGTTACTAGGTTCACTTGCTTATTTGGCACTGTGAGTAGGTGCTTGATTTGAGAAAGTGACCTTTTTCTTTGAGTCCCATACCTCAGTACATGATTCTAGAAGTTTGATATCACAAAGTCCTACTTAATGAGTAATCTTCAAAAAAAGGATAAGAAGAACAAAAATAAGGGCCAAGAACACATACTTGTAGTTGTAGGCTAGGAGTATGTTTGATTTTTTATGTTTGAAGAACTCAGAGAAGATTTTTGTCAAACGTTTTATCAGATTTGCCATGTCATAGCCGTCATCGCCTCTGCATGTTTTCTTGTTTACTTGACAAGGGTCCAAGAAGCCTATATGATGTGTTTTTTCTTTAAGCAAAATTTTGCTTCACACCTTCATAAAGCATGAGATATGTTCAAATGTTGAAGATGTAGTTGAGATAATATCGTGCAAGTAGGGCACTTACAAAGTCCACAACATCACTATTTGGGTATCGAGGTCGTGCCTCTGGAAGAGCTGAAATAGGGCCTCATATTCGACATAGTGCTTCGTTTCATCTTTTTTATGAAAAAACAATCCGGGGAGGATATAAAAATAACCTCAAACCATTGATATCCGCTTTAACCATATCAAATATGTACTAATCATGTAGTTGACGCATATTTGTTGGCAAATCTTTAATCCCCCTTGTTGGCCACCAAAGGTTTTCCTTTTCGATACTTGTATGTCAGTTTTGCCTTCGCAAATTCTTTTTGGTCGTAATAGATCTTCTTAGCTTCCTCCATGCTTAGGTTTGCATCTGTGGCCACGTTCTGTAGCAAATAAGCTTACCGCACACATTTTTAGTAATATGCATTGGATCAAGACAATGACATACACTCAACAGTGGCCACTAAGGTAGTTTCCCCAAAACTAATTTTTTTCTTCCACATAGCATCTGCTGGCGTTGGTACTTCCCCTTCCCCCTTCCCAAGGACAACACTTAGTATGCATACTTCTTCAAGTATCTCAGTCCAATCTCGGTATTCTAGAGGTCCATATTTCTCAATAGTCCCATCAAATGATTTTTTTTCTATTCCTTCGGTATGGGTGATCCTTAGGTGGGAACCTATGGTATCCCATATAAGCCATCTTCCGATAGTTTAGTAGACATACCGCATTAGTCTAGTCCAAGCACTCGACACATCCATTATATCCTTTTGTTTATTCTCCAGAAAAGCAACCTCGCTCCTAGCAGGTTGGTGATTGTAGCGACAATTGTATTGATCGTGATATGTTCCTTTTTATACTCATCCCAAACATCCTTCACACCCTCTTCCCACATCTCTAGTAGTTCATCGACCAATGGTTCTAGAAACACATCAATGTCATTGCTAGGTTGTTTTGGCCCCTAGATCAGTAGTGACATTTGGATGTACAACCGCTTCATATGAAGCCAAGGTGGAAGTTTGTATATACAAAGCATCACTGGCTAGGTGCTATGATTGGTTCTAACCATGCCGAAAGGATTCATCCCATCTGTGCTCAAACCAAACCAAGGTACCTTACCTCTCCACCAATGTTCCTATAGCACATAGTATTGACTGTCCACCAATCTGACCCATTGGTGGGGTGTCTCAGCATTGTACCTTTCTTATGCCCCTCTCCATGTCAACGCAACATCTTGACTGACTTTGCATTTGCTAATAACCTATGCACACAAAAAGCTATAGGGAAATACCAAACGACCTTTACGGACCCTCCTCTGGTCTTGCTACCCTCATTTGACGTCCCTTGCTTATACCATGGAGCTTTACACTTGGGGAATGCATCCAAGTTTTTATATTCTTCTCCATGGTACAATATATAATCATCGGAACATGCATGAATTTTTTCAACCTCGAGGCCGATTGGGCACATCATTTGCTTGGCCAGGTATGTCTTTTCTAGCAACTCATTAGGGTCTTGGAGCAATTTCCTCACTACACCTCATAAGTCATCGAAGACTTTATCGCTAAATCAGTGCCTAAATTTCAACTCTAATAGCATGAGGTTAGCTTCCAATTTGCTCAATGGACAACCCGAATACAATGGTGTTTTGCCATCCTTTCTCATTGTCTCTAGCTTTTTCATCTGTCCAGCACTAAGGAATCCGCTCTCTACATCACGTAGTAGTTGAGAAATGTCATCGTCATGCTCGAGGTCGTCAGCAAATATATTCCTAAACACATCATCATTGGTATCCATAGGTTGCATGTTGACACCTATTTCCTCATTATTAACAACCTTGGGGTTTCTTGTGGAATAGTCTCTCCAACCTCCCCATGCTTACACCATATCGTGTAGTGTCTCACAGACCCCCAGTAATCAATTGATATCGTATCTGCTCCATGTTAACAAAATTCTTGAGATTATCACAAATTTGCATGGGCAGAATTCAGGTCATCCATCCCCAGCATTGGCTATGGTGACATTGATGGAGGTGCTAATGCCCATCAAGTAGCATAGGTCCGTAGAATCCAAACAGTACATCCACCCTCAAGCCATCTCTGTCCATCAAGATTGGTAGGCCACCTCACTTTGATGGAACAAGATACACCGATTGGTCTTACAAGATAAAGATGCATCTCATTACCGCAAGACTTTGGGAAATTGTGGATGTTGGTGTGATGATTCCTACAGATGAAGATAGAGAGATAACTCCAGAAGAAGTGCACAACCTCCATCAAAATGCACAAGCCGTAGCATTGCTTGTGTCAAGCCTAGCTCCGGATGAGTTTAGAAAAGTGAATGGAATGGAAAGTGCAAAACAAATTTGGGATACTTTGAAAGTGTCATTTGAAGGAGATAAAAGTGTGAGAAAAGGCAACATTGAGTTACTTCATGGTGAATTGGAAAGATTTGTATTCTTGCAAATTGAAACAACACAATCCATGTTTGATAGGCTCATGGCATTGGTCAACCGCATAAGAGCTCTTGTAAGCACCGAATGGGATGACAACAAGGTTGCTAGAAAGATGTTGAGAACCTATAGAGGCAAGAACAACATGCTAGTGTCCGTGATCATGGAAAGACCTAGTTATGATGAGATGACACCTCAAGAAGTTCTTTCAAAACTCAAGCATCATGAGTGTCTAGCTGAAGATGCAATCAATGCTCACAATCAAAATCCTAATGCAATGGGATTCAACAAGAGTGCAGCCCATAAAGCAACTCAACAACATGAAGGTCAAGGTTTAAGTCAAGAAAAGAAGAAGAAAGTCAAGGATGATTCCTCAAGTGGAGAAGAAGATTCCAGAGGTTGTATTTGTGCTTAGAAATCTTAGAAAGTTTATGGAGAAGAAAAGCAACCGCAAGACCTATGGTGATGGAAAGAGAAGGTTCAAAAAGAGATTTTGCTATGGATGTGGTCAAACCGGTCACTTCATAGCCAATTGTCCTAATAAGAAAAAGAAGCACAAGCACGACAAGGATGAAGACAAGAAGAACAAAGGCAAGAAGAGAGGTGAAGCACATCTTGGGGAAGAATGGGAGTCAAGTGATAGTGACTCAAGTGATGATGAGAAGAAGAAGAAGGGAGCTACAAACATCGCCATCCACCACTCTTCTTCATCGACCATGATCTTCCCCGACTCAACTTCATCACCAAAACTCTTCCCCTGAAAGCATCTAGGCCCCTAGTTGGGTTTCGGTGATTAATGACAATACGTGATTACTGTGACTAACGTGTGTTTTGCAGAAACAATTGAGTTAGGTCACGGTAATGGAGATCGATTGGGCAATCATGGTTGTCATGCCTCTACGATGGAAATCGTTTCGGTTTTCAAAGGATGGACGACAAGGTTAAGGATGGACTAGTTCTAAGTGTCGATTGGAGTTGGAGAGACACTTAGAGTAGTTTAGGACTTTGTTTTTCCTTTGGCCGTACTATTAAGGGAGGTATGAACGGGTAGCTTGACCTAGATGAGTCTAGTGAGTTAGGTGTGGTGCACACTTGTTAAAACTAGCACTAGGTAGCTCCAAAACAGCCCTATGATCCAATGGAGCAAACTTCATTCACATATGTTCGAGAGTTGGAAGTGAATGGAGGGTCAAATACTGACCGGACGCTGGCTCTGGTGTGACCGGACGTTGGCTCAGGGTCTGGTCAGTTCATTTGACCAAGGCGATTGCGTCTGGTTTGACCGGATGCTGTGAGGTCATGGTACCGTACGCTGAGGGTTAGCGTCCGGTCGACTCTAGTAAGGTTCCAGAGAGGGAAAATCACGACCGGACACTGTCCAGCAACCGGTCACACTATAAACACTGGAGTTCGGGGTATACTGATCGGAGCGTCCGGTCAACATGACCGGAGCATCCGATCACCCAGTAGAGGCACATAATGGTTCGTTTTTGAGCTGGTGTTATAAATACCACCTCCACTCGTGTGTGTGGGGTACTTTTGCTCATTCCAACAGCTGGGAAACACCTTAGAGAATGCCAAAAAGAGCAAGATCCTAGTGAGGTGATTGAGATTTGAGAATCCAAAAGAGAGACCTCATTAGTGAAGATCGAGAGTAGCAAAGTGTGCATCCACCTTCTCATTAGGCTTGTTGTGGTCGAGTGAGAGTTCGTGCTTGTTACTCTTGGTAATCGCCATCACCTAGATGGCTTGGTGGTGATTGAGAGTTCGGTGATCACCCGGCGGAGCTTGTGGGTGACCCAACTCAAGTTGTGAGCGGTTGTGGGTGATTCACCGTGATGGAGTGTCGAAGAATCAACCCATAGAGAGCACTTGATCCTTGCACAGATCAAGGGGGAGCTACACCCTTGCGCGGGTGCTCCAACGAGGACTAGTCGGGAGTGGTGACTCTTCGATACCTTGGCAAAACATCGCCGTGTTCTTTCCTCTCTATTTACTTTGAGCATTTACTTTGTGCAATTCAATTCATGTCTTTACATTCTTAGAATTGCCATGCTAGAGTAGGATTGAAACTTAGGTTGCAAGTCTTTTGTGCGGTAGAACAATTAGGAACACTTTCTAGGCACAAGGGGTTAATTGGGCTAACCATAGGATTTAATTATTGTGAAGAAATTTAGAATTAGCCCAATTCACCCCCTCTTGGGCATCTTGATCCTTTCAATTGGTATTAGAGCCTTGTGCTCACATTTTTAGGCTTAATCGCCTAGAGTAGGATGTCTCACGGGGATGGACCTCCTCCTATCTTTGAGGGAGATGACTTTTCTTATTGGGAAATTCACATGGAGGCGTATCTTGAGGCTCTAGATGTTGGTATACTTAGAGCTGCCTCACAAGGCTTCCCAAAACCTTGGGATGCTACTAACCTACAAGGCGATGAGGTAAATCACGAGAAGTGGAATGCAAAGGCTCGAAACACCATCTTTAGAGGCCTTTGCAAAGATGTGTTCAATCAGGTGAGGAACCACAAAGACGCCCATGCACTATGGTCGGACGTTTGTGCGCTCCATGAGGGAACTAAGAGTGAGCATGAGGAATGCTATCATCTTGTCATGAAAAAGCTCAACTCTTTTGAAATGCTTCCTAAAGAATGTGCTAATGAAATGTATTCACGTTTGAATATTCTTGTAGAGGAAGTCAATGGGCTTGGACTCACTCAAATGCAACCATCCGATGTTGTAAGAAAGATCTTGAGTGTCCTCCCCATTGACAAATATTGGCATATTGTGATCGTGCTACATCAAGGTGATCTTTCCACCGCTACACCGACACACATCTTGGGAAAGATCAATGCTCATGAGATGTATATGCACATCACACCTCAAGATGGCTCATCCTCTACAAAGAAGAAAGAAAAAGATTTAGCAGTCAAGGCTAGCCAAGAGAAGGGCAAAGCAAGACTTGAGTATGAGAGCTCAAGTGAAGATGAAGTTGATGATGAAAGTCTTGCTCTCATGGTGAAGAAGACCGCCAAGATGCTAAAGAAGCTCAACAAGAGTGGCATCAAGTTTGATGGCAAGAAGAAGAAGTTCTTCACAAGCTCTAGAAGGAAGCCTATCTCCAAGATGGATTGCTACAATTATGGAGAACTTGGTCATCTAGCTCATCAATGCACAAAGCCCAAGAAAGACAAGTTCAAGAACAAGAACAAGGGCAAGAAAGATAACTCAAGCAATGAAGATGAAGATGAGAAGAAAAAGAACAAGCCATACAAGAAGAGAGATGGCAAGAAGAAGGACTTCCACAAGAAGAAGAAGAGTGGAAAGGCTTACATCGTCGGTGATTGGCTCACGGACATTGATTCATCTAGTGGATCATTTGATGATGAAAGTGACAATGAGAAAGTGGCCACCACTGCTATTGACTCATCATCTTCACCGCCACCACCGCCATCATCCTCTACACACCTATGCCTTATGGCCAAGGGTGAACGCAAGGTATCACATGATGATGATAGTAGTGGTGATGATCATGCTCATAATGATGATAGTGATAGTGATAGCGATGATGAATATGAGTCACCTACTTATGATGATCTTGCTAAATTACTAAAGAAATACACTAAGATCATTATAAAGACTAGAGCTAAAAATGAAAAGCTTGAGATTAAGAATGATTCTCTTTTAGCTAAATGTGAGATAGCCAAAAAGGCTAGTGTTGAGCTTAGAGAAGCAAATGATGCTATGTCATCCAAACTCAAGGAGCTCAAATCTTCTAAGAAAGAGCTTAAAGATAAACATGATAAACTTGAGTGGGTGCACAAAGAGCTCATCACTAGCCATAACAAGCTAAAAGATGAATACACTACTCTTAAGGTTAATCAAGATACCCTTGTTATTGCTGAAGAATTCTTATCCAATGAGCCACATGATGCTACTAATGATGTTGTTAAGATTGATATAGCTACATCATGTGATGACTTGATTATTGAGAGCATTGAGCAAAGTTCTAGTAGCAAGGGCAAGCAAGTGGTTGAAGCCAATGACTACAATGAGTTTGTCAAGCTCAAGGATGATAATGCAAAGCTCAAGAAAGATCTTAAAGAACTCAAAACCACCAAGCCTATTGTGCTAGAAACTATTGTTCATGATGATGGTTTGATCCTTGAGAATGAGAAGCTCAAAGATGAGAACAAGAAGCTCAAGGAAGAAAAGAACAATGATGCTCTCAAGGAAGAAAACAAGAAGCTAAAGTTGGAGAAAGAGCATCTTAAGATTGGATTGAGCAAGTTCACTAGAGACAAATATCTTCAAAGTGAGCTTCTAATGAACACTGTCATGAAGATGGATAGAAGTGGCATTGGGTACATGGCAAACAAAGAGAAGAAGGCTCAAGCTCAACAACAACAATCAAAGCCAAAGCCGAAGCCAAAGAGATGCTTTGAGTGTGGACAAGAAGGCCACTTAGCTCATGAGTGCCAAACTCCACCACCACAACCCTTGCCCAAGCATGCTAGACCATTTGCCTTCAATGCTCACTACATGCTTAGAAATGATTCTAGTGGAAAGATGAAAGTGATGTTCTTAGGACCTCCAAATAAGAATAGGCCTAAAAAAATTTGGGTTGCAAAGTCACTTGTTGAGAAGGTGAAGGGCCCTCAACAAGTTTGGGTTCCTAAAGCTTGATCTCTTGTGTGTAGGTGAACTATAAGACCGGTGGAAGTCATTGGGTTATTGATAGTGGTTGCACACAACATATGATTGGTGATCCTCGTATGTTCACCTCACTAGATGAAGAAGTAGATGGACAAGAAAGAATCACATTTGGAGATAATTCAAAGGGCAAGGTCAAAGGATTGGGCAAAGTGGCAATATCAAATGATCATTCCATCTCCAATATGCTATATGTTGCTTCATTGAGTTTCAACTTGCTATCCGTTGGACAATTGTGTGATATTGGCTTCCAATGCTTGTTTACCGAGAAGGAGGTTGTTGTGTCCAAGAAGGATGATGATCATGTGATATTCAAAGGGTTTAGATACAACAACCTATATCTAGTTGACTTCACCTCCGAAGATGCAAACTTGAAGACATGCCTATTCACCAAAACAACACTTGGGTGGCTATGGGATACAAGACTTGCTCATGTTGGAATGAGCTCACTCAAGAAGCTTATGAAGAATGATTTGGTGAGAGGGTTGAAGGATGTGAAGTTTGAGAAGGACAAGCTTTGTAGTGCATGTCAAGCCGACAAGCAAGTTGCAAATACCCATCCAACAAAAGCTTTCATGTCAACCACAAGAGTGCTAGAACTCCTTCACATGGATTTATTTGGACCAACAACATGCAAGAGTTTGGGAGGAAATCTTTATTGTCTTGTGATTGTTGATGATTATTCAAGGTATACATGGGTATTCTTCCTTCATGACAAATCTGAAGTTGCATCTTGTTTCAAGAAGTTTGCCAAGAGAGCACAAAATGAATTTGAAGTAAAGCTCAAGAAGATAAGAAGTGACAATGGGAAAGAATTTGACAACACAAATATAGAAGCTTATTGTGATGAAGTTGGAATCAAACATGAAGTCTCCGCAACATATACTCCTCAACAAAATGGTGTAGTTGAGAGGAAGAACCGGACATTGATCACTCTTGCAAGAACAATGCTTGATGAGTACAACACCCCCGAAGCTCTATGGGTGGAAGCAATCAACACCGCATGCTATGCATCCAACCGCCTATTACTTCAAAAGTTTCTTGGCAAGACACCTTATGAGTTGCTCAATGGGAAGAAGCCGGACGTCTCCTTCTTTAGGGTGTTTGGTTGCAAATGCTACATCTACAAGAAGCGGCAACACCTAGGGAAGTTTCAAAGATGTTGTGATATTGGTTTTCTTGTTGGTTACTCACCAAAGTCCAAAGCATATAGAGTATTTAATCATGCCACCGGCTTTTTTGAAGAAACATATGATGTGGAATTTGATGAATCTAACAGCTCCCAAGGGGCACATGAGAATCTTGATGATGTAGGTGATGAATCCATTGAGGGAGGCTATGAAGAACATTCCGGTTGGAGACATCAAGCCTAAAGATGATGAAGATGATATACAAGTGATTGATCCACCTTCTTCATCAAGTGTGCCACAAGATGATGAAAAAGATGGGAGAGTAGAAAATGAAGATACTCATGTCTCCCATGAACAAATGGTGGTACAAGCACAAGATGTTGATGCTCCACAACCTCCCCCTCAAGTGGTCAATAGAAGAAATACACCCCTACTTCAAGATCATCCACAAGATCTCATCATAGGGAGTCCATCAAAGGGTGTAATGACTCGATCTCAAAAACTTGCTTCATTTATTGCTCATCACTCTTTTGTCCCTTGCTTTGAGCCCACTAAGATAGAGGAAGCTCTTCAACATCTGGATTGGATCAATGCCATGCATGAAGAGTTGAACAACTTCACCCGCAATGAAGTTTGGACTCTTGAAGAGCGGCCAAAAGGTGCAAGAGTCATTGAAACAAAGTGGGTGTTCCAAAACAAGCAAGATGATCAAGGTGTTGTTATGAGGAACAAGGCAAGACTAGTTGCAAAGGGGTTCTCTCAAGTTGAAGGTTTGGATTTTGGAGAGACCTTTGCCCTGGTTGCAAGATTAGAAGCCATCCGTATCCTCCTTGCATATGCATCACATTATGAAATAAAACTTTATCAAATGGATGTGAAAAGTGCATTTTTAAATGGCTTTATTAATGAACTAGTCTATGTTGATCAACCTCCTAGGGTCTGAAGACTCTAGATATCCTAATCATGTTTATAGGTTGTCCAAGGCATTATATGGTCTTAAGCAAGCCCCAAGAGCTTGGTATGAGCGCCTTCGGGACTTCCTTATTGAGAAGGGCTTCACCATCGGGAAGGTCGACACCACACTATTCACCAAGAAGCTTGATGGGCATATCTTCATTTGTCAAGTGTATGTTGATGATATCATCTTTGGATCATCAAATGAAGATTCATGCAAAGAATTTGGTGAATTGATGTCGAAGGAGTTCGAGATGTCAATGATTGGAGAGCTTACATTCTTTCTTGGGTTTCAAGTCAAGCAAATGAGAGAAGGGATTTTCATCTCTCAAGAGAAATATACTAATGATCTTCTCAAGAGATTCAAGATGGATGAATATAAGCCAATCAAGACTCTAATGCCAACCAATGGACATCTCGACCTAGATGAGGGAGGTAACCCGGTTGATCAAACTCTCTACCGCTCTATGATTGGTAGCTTGTTGTATTTGACCGCATCTAGGCCCGACATCATGTTTAGTGTGTGTATGTGTGCTAGCTTTCAAGCTAGTCCTAAGGAAACTCATTTAATTGCCATAAAAAGAATCCTTAGGTATCTTAAGCACACACCAAGCATTGGCCTTTGGTATCCCAAAGGAGCTAGATTTGAATTAATTGGCTATTCCGATTCGGATTATGCCGGATGCAAAGTTGATAGAAAAAGCACATCCGGAGGGTGCCATTTGCTTGGTAGATCACTTGTGTCTTGGTCCTCCAAGAAGCAAAATAGTGTGGCTTTGTCCACCGCCGAAGCGGAATACATTGCCACGGGTGCTTGTTGTGCACAAATACTTTACATGAAGCAAACTTTGCTAGACTATGGTGTAGTTCTAGATAAAGTACCTCTTTTGTGTGATAATGAAAGTGCGGTAAAACTTGCAAATAATCTGGTTCAACACTCTCGCACCGAGCACATAGATATCCGTCATCACTTTCTTAGAGATCATGTTGCTAAAAATGATATATCACTAGAAGGTGTAAGGACCGAGGATCAATTGGCGGATATCTTCACTAAACCGCTAGATGAGGCAACATTTTGTAGATTGCGGAATGAGCTCAATGTGCTTGATTTTAGTAACTTCACTAAAAATTGAGCTTGTGTTGTCCCTTGCATTTCTTTGTAATATACAACATGTTTAATGCTTTATAATGCATATAGGGCTTGTCTAACATGGTTAAGATAACCGCCGAAAAAGCGTGTGAAGCAGCTTAACCTTGGATCAAACTTGACAAGCAACTAGATTTACTATCAAGTATTGCATTGCATATGCATGATTGTTGTTTGTCGTTTGTCTTCAAATTGCCCTCTTATTGCCTATTTTCTTAAAAAGAATTATAGCCTAAGGCAAAATATTTTGAAAAACTTGAGGGTTTGAGAGAGGTCACTCACATCAGTCCCAATTGGTGTTTATTTGGATCTTATTGGAGTTGGGACTTAATTGGGAATAGGCAGCGCGAAGGACTTTGAAGATTTGCTAAATAAGGAGTGACTGGACACTGCACCGGACTCTGATGTCCAGCGTCCGGTCAGTTCACAGGAGGTCAACCTACTGCAGAAGGAGTGACCGGACGCTAAAACAGTGTTTTCCCAGCGTCTGGTCAGAAGGTGCTTCAGTGTCCGGTCGATGATGAAGACGTCAAGGCTAGGTGACCGGACTCTAGCTACTGTCCGATCGGTGTCCATCGGGCACGTCCGGTCGTGATTCCAGAGGATTTGGACCTCTCTGGAATCGATCGGACGTTGGGTGGTAGCGTCTAGTCGCTTCCACCAGAGCGTCTGATTAGTAGATTTCATGCTGGCATCAGGTCTCTTTTCCCGTTTCCTTTTCTGATCTGAAGGGGGCCCTCATATAATCCACGTGCGCGCCCCGTGAGCCCTAATCCGCCTAGCTCACTTCCGCCGCCACTGTTCCACACCGCCATGACAACTGCGCCCTAGTGGCCTGGATCCACGCACCACCACCCCTCGTTCGCGCGCCACTGCTCGCCCACACGCCGCCGCCGCTCATCCGCGCACCACTGCTTGCCCGTGCGCCACCGCCGCTCGCCCGCACATCACCATCGCTCGCTCGCACACTGCCGCCGCTCGCCTATGCTCCGCCGCTTGCTTGCCCACGCGCTGTCACCGCCAGCAGCTTGCAGCACCACCGTGTGCCTCACCGCCACCAGCAGCTCGTGCCTCAGCTCCCTAGCCCAAGCATCAGCGCCACCGTGCCCTAGGCCAGCACCTCATGTCTCAGCTCCCCAGCCTGAGCGTTAGCGCTGCCATGCCCTAGCTTCACCACCAAGCAAGCCCGCAGTGCTCTACATTGGATCCTCGCTGGTAAGACCCTACCGTCGTGCCCTAGCATCCATATCGCAACTTCACCGTGACCTTGCTATTCATCACAGCACTGATTTCAATCACATTCAGGGCCATCGATTAACTACTTACCGCCTACCCTAGCCGATTCAGTGTCCCCCGATCCGTTCCTCCTCTCGCCGCTTCGCCGTTTCGATAGGTAGCAAGCCCCACATCTCAATTTCGTATCTAAATTGCTTGCTTCTTAGGGTTTCGCATCTATTAGATACATTATATTTATTTGTATATCCTATCTATTCCATTGTGCAGCGAGTCGATGCCATTGAGATCATGTGGCATTTGTCAGTTAACTCGGAGCCAAGCTCGCAAGTACGGATCGAGGCCAAGCCTCGAAAGCGACAGATTGACAGTTGTTCTTTGTCAGCGGTAGTTTTTCTTCAGATTATAAGATGGCTCGCGTGAAGAATGTCGGTGGTGGTCCGGGTGATGAGGATCAGAGGCCCCCGCCTCGCTAGCCTGTAGATCCTAAAGGCAAAGCAACAAAGAAGCTAGCAACCCAGAAGCGAAAATATCCTGATGCAGAGACAGTGAGAGCAGCAGCAATTGCAGAGGCCGAGAGCGTGCTGAGAGAGGAGGTGCACGTAGTGGAGTTGTTATTGCAGATCCACTTTCACCAGAGGCAATGGCTACACTTCAGCGTGTTGAGCGTCTTCATGGTGGTCCGGCTAGGACCCTCATGATTGGAGGACGGCGTGTTGCCATTGATGAGGTTTAGCCTCAGGGGGAGCCATAGCAGCAGCCTCAGCCAGCTCAGCAGACACAGCCGTCTTAGGAGGGTGAGCAGATCCAGCAGGCCGAGGAGACAGAGTCAGCACCACAGCCACAATTACGCCGCTCTAGTCACACTCATGTCCTAGTTTCACCAAGGCCAGCCACTCAGCGCAGGGGTTCTTGTCCACTGCCTCGCCTACAGGGTCCGCCTCCAGTGACCCATCTTGACCTAAGGGCCGCCACGGCCAAGCAGGTGCAGCAGTTGAGGTTTGTTGACTTTGAGGTGTGGTTTCCACCTAGGAGGGATGAGAGAGCATCAGAGGGATTCTATACACCCCTGCAGGAGGACTTCTATATTGCTTATCTGAATAGTGGAGCAGTTTTTAGACCACAGAGAGTGTGCGCCATCGAGTCCATTGTTGCATCAGCTGGAGAGCACATTCGCCCCTACCTTGCATATCTACCGGGGCTGATAGATCTGATTGGACGGACTAGATTATATGTTCCATCTTGGGTTCGGCAGTTCTATGCTTCTCTCTTTATTGACCCGCACCATAACTTTATTCACTTTGCATTCGGAGGCAAAGACTATCGGTTGACTAGATTATTCACTTTGCCAGGGAGATTCTTAGTCTTCGGGAGCAGCCAGTCAGGCTCCATGAGGTGTGCTATGGATAGACTGCACCCCCTAGATGTCCTCATGGTGGCTTGGTACCCCCCATAGACTTGGTATGTCACTGCTTTACAGAGCCCTTTGGCGAGGGTTCGAGGAGGAACCCTAGTGATCTCACGCCCACTGCTCACGTGCTTGAGGCAGTTATGAGGAGGACTTTACTCCTGAGGATGGGATACAGAGAGGGATTGACTTGGATTCAGCTTTGGCTTATCAACTCTCTGATGCAGTAGACAGTCTTCGACATCTGGGATCTCCTTCTATCAGAGATGGAGGACACTATAGCTAAGGGCTTCAGAGGTCATAGGCAGCTACCCTACGCTCACTGGGTCACATTTCTTATCCACAGAGCTATGTCAGTTAAGTCGCCTGAGATGATTGCTGAGTACAGTGGTGCCACGACAGAGTTCCCTGCTTATAACCTGTCTCAGATGACTCAGTACAGTACACCACAAGCACCGAGTCAGCCGCGCCAGTCGTCTAGAGGTGCCCGAGACTGTAGCCCAGTAGGATTATATCATCAGGGGTATTGCAGCTACAGAGGAGGAGGAGCTTGCTTAGCAGGAGGGGTTGGTCACTAGCGAGCCCTAGTGAGAGTTCTGATGATGATTACCAGCCCATTCCACAGATGCCTCCATGACGACATGATGCTGAGGCCAGTAGCTCTAGTTTAGCGCCACCTGCCTCGCAGACCAACCCCACTCTTCTGGCCATACTTGAGCGGATGAGGCAGGACCAGGCCAGACAGGCTCAGGAGACAGCTGCTACACTTGCACAGTTCCAGACTCGGCAGGATGAGTTCTAGCGCCATTAGCTTGTTATTCAGCAGCAGACATAGGCACTACAGCAACAGCAGCAGGCTATGCATCAGTAGTAGATACTCATGCAGCAGCAGCTTCTCGGGTTCATGTAGCATGTAGTGCAGGCTATTGGGGCCCCACAGCCACAGACTATGCCCCAGCTTGGTCAGCCTGCCACCACTTCCATGACTCCAGTGTTACAACCTAGTGGGCTTGAGAGTCAGGGATAGCCACCAGCACAGTATGCTTCTCCTACAGAGCATGTGTCCCAGTGGTTTGCTATGTCAGTGTCAGCCCCACAGTTCACACCATTTCGTACGGGCTTCACACCGACTGAGACGTCATCGCTGCTAGAGCCTAGAGACCAAAGTGTCCAGGAGCCTTGGTGCTTCATTTAGTGAGTTGATAGGGCAGCCCACTCCTCCATACGTGCATGTTCTAGGACCTTCTATGGCTGCACCTATCACAACGATGACAGAGACGCTCCCCTCTTCAGTGGCATCATCAGAGCCAGCTGCTTCAGTTATACCATCTTAGCCTATAGCATCACTAGTTCCTGATCCAACCTAGACTGCTTCAGCATTAGTACCTACTACAGAGGGTCAGATAGCTTAGAGCTCTGGATTAGACTATGATGGCACCCAGTTACACCTTGCTCCTCGTACCTTAGCGCCTGGCTCGTCCGCTACAGCCCCGCCAACAGACCCATAGGTTTTGGTGTTTGACACCAAAGGGGGAGAGGGTTTGAGTATGTTAGGCTTAGGGGGGAGCTACTTATCTAGGGGGAGCTTAGTTATTATATTAGCTTATCTATTTACATTTGGAGTTTCTATTTGTGAGATACACTATTATGCTTTTGTGTGTGTGATACATTATGCATTCATGTTTACTATTATATCTATGTGATAGTGATATCTACGTGATTGTGATATATGACATGTGTGCTCTCTACTTTGAATTCTTTATATGTCATATCACTTGTGTTTTGCTCATTTGCCTTTGCTTCCACACTTTACTCCGATGCAAATGAGCTTTATTACTTGTACTCATGCATATTTTATATCTTTTGAGTACATCATGATGGCTTGGGTCATATAAGCTTGTCTAACAACTTTGTCCTTAATGCCAAAAGCTTATATGATCCAAGCATGTTAAAAACCTCATCCCTTTCACATACTCGAGGTAGTATTGTCATCAATCACCAAAAAGGGGGAGATTGAAAGCATCTAGGCCCCTAGTTGGGTTTTGGTGATTAATGACAATACATGATTACTATGATTGCAGAAATAATTGAGTTAGGTCATGGTAATGGAGATCGATTGGGCAATCATGGTTGTCATGCCTCTACGATGGAAATCATTTTGGTTTTCAAAGGATGGACGACAAGGTTAAGGATGGACTAGTTCTAAGTGTCGATTGGAGTTGGAGAGATACTTAGAGTAGTTTAGGACTTTGTTTTTCCTTTGGCCGTACTATTAAGGGGGGTATGAATGGGTAGCTTGACCTAGGTGAGTCTAGTGAGTTAGGTGTGGTGCATACTTGTTCAAACTAGCACTAGGTAGCTCTAAAACAGCCCTATGATCCAATGGAGCAAACTTCATTCACATATGTTTGAGAGTTGAAAGTAAATGGAGGGTCAAATACTGACCGGACGCTGGCTCCGGTGTGACCGGACACTAGCTTAGGGTCCGGTCAGTTCATTTGACCAAGGCGATTGCGTCTGGTTTGACCGGACACTGTGAGGTCATGGTACCGGACGCTGAGGGCCAGCGTCCGGTCAACTCCAATAAGGTTCTAGAGATGGAAAATCACGACCAGACATGTCCGGTCAGTGCTGACCGAACGCTGTCCAGCATCCGGTCACACTGTAAACACTAGAGTTCAGGGTTTACTGACCGGAGCATCCGGTCAACATGACTGGAGCGTCCGGTCACCCCTGCAAAGGCTTATAACGGTTCGTTTTTCAGCCGGTGTTATAAATACCACCTCCACTCGTGTGGGGGGTACTTTTGCTCATTCCAACAGCTGAGAAACACCTTAGAGAGTGCCAAGAAGAGCAAGGTCCTAGTGAGGTGATTGAGATTTGAGAATCCAAAAGAGAGACCTCATTAGTGAAGATCGAGAGTAGCAAAGTGTGCATCCACCTTCTCATTAGGCTTGTCGTGGTCAAGTGAGAGTTTGTGCTTATTACTCTTGGTGATTGCCATCACCTAGACGGCTTGGTGGTGATTGGGAGTTCGGTGATCACCTGGCGGAGCTTGTGGGTGACCCAACTCAAGTTGTGAGCGGTTGTGGGTGATTCACCGCGATGGAGTATCGAAGAATCAACCCGTAGAGGGCACTTCATCCTTGCATGGATCAAGGGGGAGCTACACCCTTGCGTGGGTGCTCCAACGAGGACTAGTGGGGAGTGGTGACTCTCTGATACCTCGGCAAAATATCGCCATGTTCCTTCCTCTCTATTTACTTTGAGCATTTACTTTGAGCAATTCAATTCATGTCTTTACATTCTTAGAATTGCCATGCTAGAGTAGGATTGGAACTTAGGTTGCAAGTCTTTTGTGTGGTAGAACAATTAGGAACACTTTCTAGGCACAAGGGGTTAATTGGGCTAACCATAGGATTTAATTATTGCGAAGAAATTTAGAATTAGCCCAATTCACCCCCCCTCTTGGGCATCTTGATCCTTTCATCCCCAACCTATCTTCACCACCAAAGCTCTTCTCCAACCTCATCGACAACGACTACTACACCCCAACTTGTCTCATGGAAAAAAGGGAGAAGGTACATACTACACCTATTTCCTCTAGTGATGAGTATGATAGTTGTGATGATATCATAGAAGAAATTGAAGCAACCATGATAAAGAAATTTGGTAAAAAGGCCTTCACTAAAATAAAAACACTAATGAAGAAATTAGAGAAGAGGGATAGATGCTTAGAGATGCAAGGAGATATAATCACTCAAGAGAGAGAGAAAAACCTTGCCCTTGAAGCATCTATCGCCGAGGAAAAGATGAAGGTTGAGAAGTTAACCGTTGAATTATCTTTAGCCAATGACTCAATTGGGAAATTGACTAAGGAACATTCCTCGGTTAATGATCAAGTAGCTAGCCTCAAGAATGAGAAGAGTATAGCTCAAGAAAGCCTCACAAGCTTGAAAGAAAATATCGAAATCTTGAGCTAAACTATAGTACTATTTGGGCTAGCACTTCAACTTCTCCTAAGGCAACCGAAGACTCTAATGTCTCCACTAGTGTTGGTTGTAAAAGATGCAATAAAATTGATGTGAATGCATATACAACTAACCTTGTTGAGTTATGTCGCAGAACCGACCAATTTATAAGAATACAAGTACAATGGCAATCCGCAAGCAGTTGCACTGTCATACTTGAATCCATATAAACCCGGTAGTCCGTCGAGTACCACGACGGGTCTCGATAAACGATTTACCACAACCAAGATCGTACAGGATTCAACATACATGCCACATATTACATAAAGTTCACAGATACTTTTCATCATCAGAGTACGAATAGAAAGTTATTACAAACCGAGTTTGATAATTAAAGCGGAAGCAAATAAGTTTGAAGATAAGTTTCCAACGTAGTTTGATACAGTGCCAAACCAGATCATGGTCCACAAAAGCAAAGATAGGAATTACTAGGGAAGCCTGCCCAAGTCTTACTCCTCATCCACAGCGGGATAGAAGCAACTCTTGCAATAACCATGATACACACTGCCATCTGCAACAATGGGAAAATAAACCCTGAGTACGAGAAGGTACTCAGCTAGACTTACCCATCATGAACCAGAAATAAAACTGACTCCAAGGATTATGCAAGGCTATATAAGTGGACGTAACTTGACAACATTTTTGCGAAAAAGGCAATTAACCGTTGTACAGTTGTGATTCTTTTATCAAGTTAATTATAACTATCCATTTCTAGGTTAGCAACTATCCTATGCCAAACATGTGGTATATTATTTAGAATCATACAATAGTAACCATAGCAGGTATTGTAATTCCATATTCATTTGAACCATCACGTTTCATAATATAGTTACTACGATGTTGGGACTAGCCAAGTTTCTCACTATCCGGGAGAGACGGCGATTCGAATCGATTTCAACCAGCTGGGAATTTATTCCTAACACAAACCCAGATCTATCAGCCACGATAGTCTTAGGTCACCTTTGGTACAACTCAGGTACACATTTCGCGGGTCCGTACTGCGCCGCACAATCTGGAACACCAGATGCCAGGATGCTCAGGCCAAGCCTACCCTTGGGCTCAGTCTGATCGTTCCCCGGAAGGAGCACACAACAAAACGGGTCCCGGCCTGAGTTGAATTACTCGGCTTCGTGGTCGGAACGAGTTATCCGGCCAGCTAAGTGAGAGGCATGCGTTCAATCTTGTCAGAAGCGCCAACAACGGTACGGTCCTTAATCGACACAGACGGGGATAAGTCCACACCCAAGACCTCCATGCCTTGTTGCTTCCCTTTCGACCTCCCGTCCGGTCTCAATTTACTTTTACCACATGGTTCTGTTCCACGATAGCAGATATAGCCAACCGTGCTCCGGTATCCACCTATATCTCGCAGGTGACAAAACATCACCCGACTTCTACCGGTCTAAGCATGGCTAAGCATATATTCGCTCTTGGACCTATACCGGTTAAAGGGTTAATATCTGGACAAGGAATGTACATGCATCAAGTGGTTTCATTCAACTCTTATAACCTAATGCATCAATCATAAATACGTAAGTAAACATTTGTAAAATACTGGGAGACTTATAATGCTCCGGGGCTTGCCTCGCAGAAAGGAAGTAGGACGATGGTCAGGGCACTCCGGAAGCTCTTCAGGGTTCTGCTCCACGCCTTCGGGAGCTGCGGCTTGCGGATTCTCCTGCGGGTTCCCTTCCTCTGCTTCTTCGAATTCCAGCAACGTGATCTCTTCCTCCGATCCTAGATGCATGAGTATGGTATGAGTATTACGAATGCATAATGTTAACAAGTGCATCGCGTTGTTTGAGTAGGTGCATATCTCTTCTCGATTACTACTTAACTATTTCTACAATGCATCGACTACACCATAACCAGCAGCTACTTGTTTCACTCATAACTGGAGTTCTACAAATTCAAAAACAGTGATCCTGGACTTTCTGGAAAGCTTATCAAATTCTCTACAACTTTGTTATTAACCATTTTTACAGTCTACACTTGTTTCAACATGTAACTCATTACACTCTAGAATCAGTCCAGAAATGACTTGACATGCAATATAAAGTAATAACACTTCTACTTCAGGTAATTATTCAAAATTTGACAACCTAGAACCTACCAACAGTGTAAGCATACCAATTACAGTTAAGATGATATAATGGTGAAGCCCAAACTATTTATTAAATTGCCTTTATTATTTTATTTAGATATCTAGGTTAAATAATAAATATATATCAGATGTGCTGAATAAATTCTCAAAAATTTACAGAGCCTTAATAATGCTATCAAAGGACTACTACAAAAATTTCATGTCATTTTGCTAAGTAGAACATCCTATACAAAAAGGATAAGGAAGCAAGGCTTGAAATAGCATAAATGGAAAATCCTATTGAAAAGTGTCAAGCAACAGATTTCTTATTTTTCTCAACATCCATATGGTACTAGTATCACCTCCAATAAATTTCATGAATTTTGGACTTATAATTAATTTATAAAAATTCATGCAAGGATTAACTATTTATAAAAGAAAAATCTATAACTATAGATCTACACATGCACTGGTTCTCAAATTTTTACCCAAGCTCATGTACGACAAGGATAACCTACCACAAAAATTTCATAATTTTTGGAGCACAGGAACTTTAGATATAAAATAAACAAGTTTGAATGCATTCAAAAGCACATTTCAATTCCTAATTTAAATCCCCAAAAATTTCTACTGTTGAACCTAAGAACATATTTTTCTTAAATACTACATTTCCTAAGCAACACAATCATATTTATTTCACAATTTTAGGAGCTACCAAACTAAAGATACAAAAATAACAAAACATACTTGAATCTGGAATTTTTGAACTATCCCTAAAACCTAGAGTCGCTGACAGCAGGGACCCACTCGTCAGATGGACCCACCAGTCAGCGAGACCAAAACAGAGCTGGCGGCGCTGCTTGGCTGACGCGGCGAGAACTCGACGGCGGTGAGTTCGCCGGCGGTGACATCATCACCATACGACCTACATGACCTAGCGCGTTGATTGGTATACTTGGCCGGCCCTATCGTCGCCACCCGTGACGACGGCGGCGGCCATGGCGGAACGGCGGAGCTGGACCACGGCAAAATGCCGGTGACGACCTCGGTGGCCCGATCTAAGGCTCGGACGAGCATAAACTACCTAAGACGCACTCGACGCACTAGCTAACGCATGGAGAGGTGGACTGTGGCGCTCCGGCCACGGTGACGGGGCTTGTGGCGGAGCTCCGGCGAGCTTAAACGCGCGGCGATGGCTTACCAAGCTTGGTCAGCGAGCACGAGAGGGAGCAGTGGGTCGCTGGGGAGACGGAGGAGCTATGGTGGTGGTGCTGGAGTGGCTAGGCGCGGGCTGCGCGCGGCTATGGCGACGGCGGAGCTGCGAGAGCTCGGCGGCTGCTGCTGCGAGGAAGAAAAGGCGCCGGGAGCGAAATGGGAGCGCGGGATGGCTCGGGCGGGCGCTGGCGACGTTAAGGCCGCGCTTGGGCGCGGCGTGGCCTGCGCGGACAGAGCGCTGGTGACGCGCGGCCGTCGCCGGGGACACGCGGCACGCGATGTCTGAAGCCGGTCGGCCATTGACGTCGCGATTCAGATAGACAGAAACACGATGGCCGAGCCTGACGACGAGTTTTCTCGTTGATTTAACTGCTAATCCGTGGCTCCAACTCGTAAATGATCTAAATGACTTTCGTAGTCCTAAGTACCAGCTACAAATGTTATTAAAGGATCATGCTCCAACACTCAACCAAACTCGAGTTATTTCGTTCCAAAGTCCGGCTGTCAGACTGTTAGTGAGCAAACACTTAGAAAATTTTTTTGAAGTGTTGAAAACAGTGAAAAGCTGATTTTTGTGAGTCCAATTCAAACATGTTAGAAGCTAAATCAGTCCATGACATAAAAATAAAAGTTGTTCCTTATGTCAAACACTACAACTTTGCTTTAGTGAACTCCTCCATGCAAGGTCTCTAACACCTAGTTCAACTTTAGTCAAACATGTCACTTTGAAATCATGATGCACATTCAAACCATGGCTAAATGACCAAACTAGCCCTAGCCCTAAATACCAAAGTTGTTCATGATGATACTCTAAGCATGTTAAAACAATTTGCAAGGTCATTTAAGCATTTCATGTAGTAGTCACTCATATAGCTATTCAGGTCAACACATGAAATACCACTTAAGTGCTGGATCATGAAATGTGGCCTTCATGAACAAGGTTCCTTTTGTTAACCTAAGTATAGCTAAGGTGTTTTAGTGACCAACCTTACCCACTTGCATCCATTTGCACATGATCACATGCATATGTTCTAAGAAACACGCGATAACAAGTAATGTTTCATATGTTTTGATCAAATGTTTCAGTTGTAATTGATGATTTATGAATGCTTGATGCTCATGCTTATGTTATGCAAATCAAGTTATGCAAGGCTAACACCCGAGGTGTTACAGCCCCTCCCCCTTATAAAAATCTCGTCCCGAGATTTGCAAGACCTACCATTCTTGGAAAAAGGTGGGATAAACTTCTTGCAGATAATCTTCTCTTTCCCATGTAGCATCTTGTTCACTATGATTGTTCCACACCACCTTATAAAACTTAATGATCTTACTCCTTGTTACTCTATCCATCACTTCTAATACTCGAATTGGCTTTTCTTCATAAGTCAAATCCGATTGAAGTTGCACGTTGGTGGGTGCAATAGCTTCTTCCGGTACTCGAAGACATTTCTTTAGCTGAGAAACATGGAACAAATCAAAGATTGCACTCATCTCTGGTGGTAGTTGTAGCTTATATGCCACATTTCCTTTTCGTTCCAAAATTTTGTATGGCCCTACATATCTTGGTGAAAGCTTCTTTTTCATCCCAAATCTCTTCACACCTTTCATGGGTGATACTCTCAAGTACACATAGTCACCTACTTCAAAAGTTAGTGGTCTTCTTCTTCTATCGGCATAGCTCTTCTGTCGTGATTGAGCTGCCTTCATGTGTTGTTGGATAATACGTACTTGTTCTTCGGCTTCATTGATAAAATCAATACCAAAATATCTCCTTTCACCGGGCTCAATCCAGTTCAATGGAGTTCTACACTTCCTGCCATACAAGGCTTCAAATGGAGCCATTTTGATACTTGCTTGATAACTGTTGTTATAGGAGAATTCAGCTAAAGGTAACCATTTCTCCCATGACCCTTTTGAAGATATAACACAAGCTCTAAGTAAATCTTCTAGGATTTGGTTTACTCTCTCTGTCTGTCCTGAAGTTTGCGGATGATAAGCTGAACTCCTGATTAGCTTGGTTCCCAAAGCTTGGTGTAAGTGTTCCCAGAAACGAGCTATGAACTGCGGTCCTCTATCCGATATTATGGTCCGGGGTACTCCATGCAACTTCACGATCTGGGATACATATATCTCAGCGTATTTCCCAACTATATACCTCGTGTTCACGGGTTTGAAGTGCGCTGACTTGGTAAGATGATTGATAATGACCCAGATTGAATCATGACCTTGTGGCGTTGTTGGAAGGCCTGTAATAAAGTCCATACTGATCTCTTCCCATTTCCATCCTAGAATAGGCAGTGGCTGAAGTAATCCAGCAGTTTTCATATGGACGGCTTTCACTCTACTGCAGTTATCACACCTTGCAACATAGGCTGCGATCTCTTTCTTCATCTTAGTCCACCAAAACGGGTTTTCAAGTCTTGATACATCTTACTACTACCCGGGTGGATAGACAATTTGGAGGAGTGAGCTTCTTCTAAAATTTGATTCCTTAGCTCTCGGTCTTTCGGCACCACTAGCCGGTCCTCAAACCATAATACACCTCTTTCGTCCAATCTAAAATGTTTTGTTTCTTGCTCTTGCATTTTTCTCTTTATGTGACTTATTCCTACATCAGTCTGTTGTAGCTCTATGATTTTGCCTTCAAGCGAACAACTGATTGTGATATTGTGTAGTACAGCCGGATGTAGCAAGTTGAATCCATCTTCCAATAGTGCTTCCATAGTGTTGCAATGGGACTTCCGACTAAGTGCATCAGCTACTACATTTGCTTTACCCGGATGGTAATGCACTTCCAAATTGTAATCCTTAATCAATTCCAACCATCTACGTTGTCTCATGTTCAGTTCTGGCTGGGTAAAGATATACTTGAGGCTTTTGTGGTCAGTATAGATATGACATACATTGCCCAACAAGTAATGTCTCCATATCTTTAGTGCATGGACAACGGCTGCAAGTTCCAAATCATGTGTAGGGTAGTTGACTTCATGTTTTCTCAGTTGCCGAGAGGCATATGCAATTACTCTCCCTTCTTGCATAAGTACACATCCCAAGCCTATTCCTGATGCATCACAAAATACATCAAAAGGCTTCTCAATGTCTGGTTGTGCTAGCACTGGTGCTGTAGTCAACAAAGTTCTGAGGGTGTGAAAAGCTGTTTCACATTCTGGTGTCCACTTGTATTTCTCATCTTTCTGAAGTAGTCTGGTCATAGGCTTAGCTATCTTTGAGAAGTCTGGAATAAACCGACGATAGTATCCTGCTAACCCTAGGAAACTCCGAACTTCATGCACCGAAGTTGGGGCTTTCCAATCCATGACCTCTTGCACTTTTGATGGGTCTACTGAGATTCCATCTCTGGATAAAATGTGACCTAAGAAAGGCACTTTGCTCATCCAAAATTCACATTTGCTAAACTTGGCATATAGCTTACGTTCCCTCAGTCTGGATAGGACAATCCTCAGATGCTCTTCATGATCTTCCTCATTTTCTGAATAAATCAATATGTCATCGATAAACACAACCACGAACTTATCAAGTTCGGGCATGAATACCGAGTTCATTAGGTACATGAAATAGGCTGGAGCATTTGTTAGTCCGAAAGACATAACCAAATACTCGTATAAGCCGTACCTAGTAGAGAAAGCGGTCTTAGGTATATCCTCCGGTTTGATCTTTATCTGATGGTAACCTGATCTCAAGTCAATTTTGGAGAATACCTTTGCCTTCGCTAGCTGATCGAACAAGATGTCGATGCGGGGGTAACGGATATTTGTTCTTGATGGTCACAGCATTGAGTGGTCTGTAATCTACACACATCCTTAGTGACTTATCCTTCTTTTTCACAAACAATGCTGGACATCCCCACAGAGATGAGCTAGGTTGGATAAGACCCTTGTCCAATAGATCTTGCAATTGAACCTTGAGTTCTGCTAACTCATTGGGTGGCATTCTATAGGGCCTTCTGGATATGGGTGCGGTACCTGGCACTAATTCGATCTTAAATTCCACATCCCTATCCGGTGGTAGACCTGGTAATTCCTCTGGAAATACATCCGGAAACTCACAAACCACTGGGATATCACATATTGTGGTGGCTTGGATAGCACAGGCTAAATGTTGGGGTTCGAAATCACGGGAGAGTGGAACTAGAAAAGCATTCCCTCCCGTGGGTTCTCTCAACATGATAGTACGGGTGCTGGTGTCAATAAGAGCACCATGATACTTCATCCAATTCATGCCTAAGATTACACTTATCGACAATCCTGGCAATATTATCAAATCTGTGGTGTACTCCCGCCCTTGTATCAAGATGAGTACATTTTTTACTATCTTTTTGGTAGTAACAGTTCCCCCTGCTGAACTTATATTAAAACCCCCTTTACTTACTTCAATTATTTCTTGATCATGTCTAGATGCAAATGCTTGACTCATAAATGAATGAGAAGCTCCCGAATCAAATAAAACAACAGCGGGATGCTTGTTGACAAGAAACATACCAGCCGTGACAACTTCTCCGGCGGGCACTTCCTCCACAGCGGTATAATGCACTTGTCCCTGACGTGCCCTGGCATTCATCTGCCTTTGATTGTTCTGATTTGGGTTGCCATTCCTCTTGGGGTGGGGGCACTCCTTGGACCAATGACCCAATTGGTTGCAGTTGAAACAAGGTTGATTACTTTTGAATCCGGTGGAGCTGTCCTGATTACCATTCCCTTTTGGTAAGGCAATAGTGAATGCCTTACGAAACGGTTTCTGTGGCCTGTTATTCTGAGCTTTCGGTGGTGGAGGCCTGAACTTGGATGCAGGTGGACGAAATGGTGGCCTAGCTGCGATAGGCGCTTTTGACTGAAAAGATCCGGATGCACTGGCCTCATATGCCCTCTTGCGACCCTTAGCAACTGCATGCAGGTTGTTGTGGTTTTCTTGGGTCAAGGCATCACTAATAAACTCATTGTACGTGGCACATCGAGAATTTGCCATAGTCTTCATTAATTTGGTACCCAAACCTCGCTTGAAACTCTCAATCTTTTTCTCTTCAGTATCCACAAAACTTGGAGCATATCTTGACAAGTTGTTGAATGCGTGCATATATTCTGTGAGTGACTTGGTTCCCTGAGTGAGCCTCATAAATTCGGCTGCTTTCATGCGCATCAGGCCTGGGGGAATATGGTGTCCCCTAAAAGCCAGCTTGAATTGATCCCAGGTCACTCTCGCATTAGCAGGCAGAGACGACAGAAAGTGCGTCCACCAGATTCCTGCTGGTCCTTGCAGCTGATGAGAAGCATATTCAGCTTGAGGTGCTCGGTGACCCTTAGCAGACGAAATTTCTGCTTGATGGTATTCAGCCACTCATCGGCCTACAGTGGTTCCTCAGCCACCTTGAAGATCGGAGGCTTCGTGTCCAGAAACTCCTTGAATGTACTGTGCTGATTTGGCTCGGCCCCTGGTTGCTGTGGGTGGCCACGAGCAGTGTTTTGCGCGATGAGGCGCAAAGCTTCTTCCATTGTCCTCTGGCTACCCAGGAACTGGGTAAAGAATTCCTGAGCAGATGGTGGCGGTGGGGGTGGCAAGTCATCATGGTTGCCATCCTGGCTGCTGCTAGCTCCTGCACGGGTGCGCGTCATCTGCGAAGTTGCAACAATAAGCGATTATGGGTTGATGCCAAGAGATTGCAGACGAATTAGGTACTCATGCCAAACTGAAATTACTGGAGAAAAATTCTCGAAAGCACAATAAAAACAGAGGCATAATAATTCATTCTCGCAACATGACATCGCCAATTTGACCACTTATCGTGCTCATAACGCATGCAATTTAAAGCGTGATGACCGACAAGGAACTGGAATTGCATTAACGTTTACCCAAACGTGCAATTTAACATTACATGATAGTCTGGTTACTAATGCCAAATTCCAACTACAGGTTCATTACATAAATAAAGGTGATACATTAGTCTTCCCACTACACGCTAAGCGATCTAATCCTCATCATGATCACTATCGAGGTCAGACGCAGAATCATCTCCTTCCCCAGGTTCTATTTCTTCTTCAGGTGCCACTTCTTCTTCTTCCTCGTACCCCTCTAGACCCATTTCTGCGGCTCCAGGTGGTACATAAGGGTGGAGCTGATTGTGCAGTAGGTGAACCTCTTCATGCAGATTATCATTGTATCCCTCCGCATTGGCCAACTGCTGTTCCAGCTCAAACTGTCGAGCTCTCAGGACATCTTCCCTGGACCAAGCTGCATTTCGCTGGTGAGTTAACCGAGTCATTTCTTCAGTGAGCCTCTCTATCTCGGCGTCGTGCTCCCTCTGAAGCTGACGTCGGTCTTCGCGGGCATGACCAAGAGCACCAGACACACGTCTGAGGCTACCTTCAACTCCCTCTAACACTCTCATCACTACGAACATGGCGCTCATGGCAAGGTTATCGCTGTTCTGCCTTTCTGCTGCACCAATCTCCAAAGGTCTTCCTCTTGCCTGTTGCCATGAGTCAGTGGAGGGATTACCTCTTGGAAAGACTCCAACCATAGCGGCTGCCAGTTCCTGAGGAAAACGATCCATGATATCCCTCAGGATCCCAAAGGCTGCCCTGCCAGCTGCTTCTTCAGCAGTCCTGCCAGTCGACTCATAACACCAACCTGTCCACTCAGACTCGTCACCTCGGGGACGAACAATGGCCTCCACAGTAACTAAGAGACCTTCTCCCAACCGCTCATTTGCCCAAAAGTAGCGGGGTTCCATTCCATCGGGATAACCTACATAGCTGAGCACTCTCCACAAGAGGGTAGGCATCCCAAACTCTCTAAGGAACGTGTGACGTTGACGGGTACGTGGAGCAAGCTGACGGCTAGGAGCTCTACCTCCGGTGGACTTGCGAGCAGTCTGCTTGGTGCGTGCCATCTGCACCATCAACATGTACCCTTTTGTGAGACAATGCCATAATGGATAAGAGTTACATAACCGAGTAAGAATTTTATAAGGGGAGGAACAAATGTGATTATGTGAATGGTGTTTAACATGATGCATGCTCGTGCCGTACGTCCTCACAAACTTAGGAAAAATTTGTTTCTAACGGTAGACACGGTGGCATACATACGTTCTCTCATATAGATCGTAACTAGTCGAACTACACGTTTCGTTGTTAGTGTACCTGCATAAAATTTCATTTCAGCCCTAAACCCATAATGAAATATGCAGAATGTAATTGTAAATACTTTCATATATGTATCCCCATACATATACTTCCGTATCAATCTACCCAACAATAATTTAAACCCACAATTAAATACGTACCATGTACACATGCAAGCATGCATACATAGCCGTACCAATGCTAACTCTTCCCGACCGCACGCTCACATCTTGCGGTCATACACTCATCTTACCTTGGCGTAGAGGCATTTGATCCATACATTACCACTCAAGTGAATGGCATCCATACTATAGCACGCCGTATGGACGACGAAGTAAAAACCCCCATGTTAGTACTTAAATAGCCACCTATTAGTCCTTAATTTGGGCATAAGGAAAGTGATCATTGGCACACTTTAGATTTCAAATACCTATTATATAACTAATAGTTGCTAGAGAAGGGTTTTTGGAAAACAAAAACTTTTGTTTTTAAATACACTTGTGACAATTAACGTTGAATCTTGCTCTGATGCCAGCTGTCGCAGAACCGACCAATTTATAAGAATACAAGTACAATGGCAATCCGCAAGCAGTTGCACTGTCATACTTGAATCCATATAAACCCGGTAGTCCGTCGAGTACCACGACGGGTCTCGATAAACGATTTACCACAACCAAGATCATACAGGATTCAACATACATGCCACATATTACATAAAGTTCACAGATACTTTTCATCATCAGAGTACGAATAGAAAGTTATTACAAACCGAGTTTGATAATTAAAGCGGAAGCAAATAAGTTTGAAGATAAGTTTCCAACGTAGTTTGATACAGTGCCAAACCAGATCACGGTCCACAAAAGCAAAGATAGGAATTACTAGGGAAGCCTGCCCAAGGCTTACTCCTCATCCACAGCGGGATAGAAGCAACTCTTGCAATAACCATGATACACAGTGCCATCTGCAACAATGGGAAAATAAACCCTGAGTACGAGAAGGTACTCAGCTAGACTTACCCGTCATGAACCAGAAATAAAACGACTCCAAGGATTATGCAAGGCTGTATAAGTGGACGTAACTTGACAACATTTTTGCGAAAAAGGCAATTAACCGTTGTACAGTTGTGATTCTTTTATCAAGTTAATTATAACTATCCATTTCTAGGTTAGCAACTATCCTATGCCAAACATGTGGTATATTATTTAGAATCATACAATAGTAACCATAGCAGGTATTGTAATTCCATATTCATTTGAACCATCACGTTTCATAATATAGTTACTACGATGTTGGGACTAGCCAAGTTTCTCACTATCCGGGAGAGACGGCGATTCGAATCGATTTCAACCAGCTGGGAATTCATTCCTAACACAAACCCAGATCTATCAGCCACGATAGTCTTAGGTCACCTTTGGTACAACTCAGGTACACATTTCGCGGGTCCGTACTACGCCGCACAATCTGGAACACCAGATGCCAGGATGCTCAGGCCAAGCCTGCCCTTGGGCTCAGTCTGATCGTTCCCCGGAAGGAGCGCACAACAAAACGGGTCCCGGCCTGAGTTGAATTACTCGGCTTCGCGGTCGGAACGAGTTATCCGGCCAGCTAAGTGAGAGGCAAGCGTTCAATCTTGTCAGAAGCGCCAACAATGGTACGGTCCTTAATCGACACAGACGGGGATAAGTCCACACCCAAGACCTCCATGCCTTGTTGCTTCCCTTTCGACCTCCCGTCCGGTCTCAATTTACTTTTACCACATGGTTCTGTTCCACGATAGCAGATATAGCCAACCGTGCTCCGCTATCCACCTATATCTCGCAGGTGACAGAACATCACCCGACTTCTACCGGTCTAAGCATGGCTAAGCATATATTCGCTCCTGGACCTATACCGGTTAAAGGGTTAATATCTGGACAAGGAATGTACATGCATCAAGTGGTTTCATTCAACTCTTATAACCTAATGCATCAATCATAAATACGTAAGTAAACATTTGTAAAATACTGGGAGACTTATAATGCTCCGGGGCTTGCCTCGCAGAAAGGAAGTAGGACGATGGTCAGGGCACTCCGGAAGCTCTTCAGGGTTCTGCTCCACGCCTTCGGGAGCTGCGGCTTGTAGATTCTCCTGCGGGTTCCCTTCCTCTGCTTCTTCGAATTCCAGCAACGTGATCTCTTCCTCCGATCCTAGATGCATGAGTATGGTATGAGTATTACGAATGCATAATGTTAACAAAGCATCGCGTTGTTTGAGTAGGTGCATATCTCTTCTCGATTACTACTTAACTATTTCTACAATGCATCGACTACACCATAACCAGCAGCTACTTGTTTCACTCATAACTGGAGTTCTACAAATTCAAAAACAGTGATCCTGGACTTTCTGGAAAGCTTATCAAATTCTCTACAACTTTGTTATTAACCATTTTTACAGTCTACACTTGTTTCAACATGTAACTCATTACACTCTAGAATCAGTCCAGAAATGACTTGACATGCAATATAAAGTAATAACACTTCTACTTCTGGTAATTATTCAAAATTTGACAACCTAGAACCTACCAACAGTGTAAGCATACCAATTACAGTTAAGATGATATAATGGTGAAGCCCAAACTATTTATTAAATTGCCTTTATTATTTTATTTAGATATCTAGGTTAAATAATAAATATATATCAGATGTGCTGAATAAATTCTCAAAAATTTACAGAGCCTTAATAATGCTATCAAAGGACTACTACAAAAATTTCATGTCATTTTGCTAAGTAGAACATCCTATACAAAAAGGATAAGGAAGCAAGGCTTGAAATAGCATAAATGGAAAATCCTATTGAAAAGTGTCAAGCAACAGATTTCTTATTTTTCTCAACATCCATATGGTACTAGTATCACCTCCAATAAATTTCATGAATTTTGGACTTATAATTAATTTATAAAAATTCATGCAAGGATTAACTATTTATAAAAGAAAAATCTATAACTATAGATCTACACATGCACTGGTTCTCAAATTTTTACCCAAGCTCATGTACGACAAGGATAGCCTACCACAAAAATTTCATAATTTTTGGAGCACAGGAACTTTAGATATAAAATAAACAAGTTTGAATGCATTCAAAAGCACATTTCAATTCCTAATTTAAATCCCCAAAAATTTCTACTGTTGAACCTAAGAACATATTTTTCTTAAATACTACATTTCCTAAGCAACACAATCATATTTATTTCACAATTTTAGGAGCTACCAAACTAAAGATACAAAAATAACAAAACATACTTGAATCTGGAATTTTTGAACTATCCCTAAAACCTAGAGTCGCTGACAGTAGGGACCCACTCGTCAGATGGACCCACCGGTCAGCGAGACCAAAACAGAGCTGGCGGCGCTGCTCGGCTGACGCGGCGAGAACTCGACGGCGGTGAGTTCGCCGGCGGTGACATCATCACCATACGACCTACATGACCTAGCGCGTTGATTGGTATACTTGGCCGGCCCTATCGTCGCCACCCGTGACGACGGCGGCGGCCATGGCGGAACGGCGGAGCTGGACCACGGCAAAACGTCGGTGACGACCTCGGTGGCCCGATCTAAGGCTCGGACGAGCATAAACTACCTAAGACGCACTCGACGCACTAGCTAACGCATGGAGAGGTGGACTGTGGCGCTCCGGCCACGGTGACGGGGCTTGTGGCGGAGCTCCGGCGAGCTTAAACGCGCGGCGATGGCTTACCAAGCTTGGTCAGCGAGCACGAGAGGGAGAAGTGGGTCGCTAGGGAGACGGAGGAGCTATGGTGGTGGTGCTGGAGTGGCTAGGCGCGAGCTGCGCGCGGCTATGGCGACGGCGGAGCTGCGAGAGCTCGGCGGCTGCTGCTGCGAGGAAGAAAAGGCGCCGGGAGCGAAATGGGAGCGCGGGATGGCTCGGGCGGGCGCTGGCGACGTTAAGGCCGCGCTCGGGCGCGGCGTGGCCTGCGCGGACAGAGCGCTGGCGACGCGCGGCCGTCGCCAGGGACACGCGGCGCGCGATGTCTGAAGCCGGTCGGCCATTGACGTCGCGATTCAGATAGACAGAAACGCGATGGCCGAGCCTGACGACGAGTTTTCTCGTTGATTTAACTGCTAATCCGTGGCTCCAACTCGTAAATGATCTAAATGACTTTCGTAGTCCTAAGTACCAGCTACAAATGTTATTAAAGGATCATGCTCCAACACTCAACCAAACTCGAGTTATTTCGTTCCAAAGTCCGGCTGTCAGACTGTTAGTGAGCAAACACTTAGAAATTTTTTTGAAGTGTTGAAAACAGTGAAAAGCTGATTTTTGTGAGTCCAATTCAAACATGTTAGAAGCTAAATCAGTCCATGACATAAAAATAAAAGTTGTTCCTTATGTCAAACACTACAACTTTGCTTTAGTGAACTCCTCCATGCAAGGTCTCTAACACCTAGTTCAACTTTAGTCAAACATGTCACTTTGAAATCATGATGCACATTCAAACCATGGCTAAATGACCAAACTAGCCCTAGCCCTAAATACCAAAGTTGTTCATGATGATACTCTAAGCATGTTAAAACAATTTGCAAGGTCATTTAAGCATTTCATGTAGTAGTCACTCATATAGCTATTCAGGTCAACACATGAAATACCACTTAAGTGCTGGATCATGAAATGTGGCCTTCATGAACAAGGTTCCTTTTGTTAACCTAAGTATAGCTAAGGTGTTTTAGTGACCAACCTTACCCACTTGCATCCATTTGCACATGATCACATGCATATGTTCTAAGAAACACGCGATAACAAGTAATGTTTCATATGTTTCGATCAAATGTTTCAGTTGTAATTGATGATTTATGAATGCTTGATGCTCATGCTTATGTTATGCAAATCAAGTTATGCAAGGCTAACACCCGAGGTGTTACAAGTTAGAGAAGAAAGACAAGGAGATTCATAGGTTGAAGATGATATTGAAGAATGGGTGCAAGTGTCAAGAGCAATCCAACAAGACTATATACAAGTCATCAAGGCACCCATCAATCAAGGAAGGCATTGGCTACAATAGGTATGATGGAAAGGCCAATGAAAGGAACATGATCAATGGTGTGCCTTGTGTGAAGTTCAACAAGGGCGTTGCTCTTGATGAGCTAATATGCAAGGCCAACAACAAGGTCTACATTCCAAAGATTCAACCTACAAGTAACAAGACAATCAAGATGAAGCAATCTGATGTCCCCAAGCCACAAGCACTACTTCCACGGTGCTATGCTAGTGACTATATGTGTTGTTGGGGCAAGGATGGCAAGATTGTGGTTAAGTATGTTGGCGCCCAAAAGAGAAAGGAAATTATGAGGAGTGTTTGGGTGCCCAAGCTTTATGTGACTAACCCCCTAGGACCCAAATCTTTTTGGATACCTAAAACAAAAGCTTAATTTGTCTTTGTAGGAATATTCCTCCAGTGGAACAAGTTGGGTGTTGGATAGTGGATGCACCAATCATATGACCGGAGAGAAGGACATGTTCACATCATTCCAACCAAGTCATGAACAAAGTGGAAATATTGTGTTTGGTGACAATAGAAAAGGAGAAGTCCTCGGTTTGGGTAAAATTACTATATCAAATGATAATTCCATTTTAAATGTTTTACTTGTGAATTCATTGAGATACAATTTGTTGTCCGTCTCACAACTTTGTGAGATGGGTTACAATTATCTCTTTATGGATAAGGGTGTGGAAGTCTATAGAAGGGAGAATTCCTCTATTGCATTTACGGGTCATTTGAAAGGGAAACTCTATCTGGTTGATTTCACATCAAATAGAGTAAATCCCGAGACTTGTCTAATGGCAAAATCTAGCATGGGTTGGTTATGTCATTGCCGACTTGCCCATGTTGGGATGAGGAACTTGGCCAAACTTCAAAAGGGCAAACACATCCTTGGACTAACAAATGTTTCTTTTGAGAAAGATAGGATTTGTAGCGCATGCCAAGCGGGAAAACAAGTTGGAGCTAAACATCCCGTCAAGAATGTTGTGACAACCGAAAGGCCATTGGAGTTGCTTCACATGGACATATTTGGATCTGTCGCTTATATAAGCATTGGTGGTAACAAATATGGTTTTGTAATTGTTGATGATTATTCTCGTTTCACTTGGGTATTCTTTTTGTGTGAAAAGAGTGAAGTCCAAGGTATCTTCAAGAAGTTTGCAAGAAGAGCCCAAAATGAGTTTGATGTCAAAATCAAGAGAGTTAGAAGTGACAACGGGACGGAGTTCAAGAACACCAACATTGAAGAGTTTCTTGATGAACAAGGAATCAATCATGAGTTTTTGGTTCCATACACTCCACAACAAAATGGTGTTGTGGAGAGGAAGAATCGAACGCTCATTGAAGCCGCAAGAGCAATGTTGGATGAGTACAAGACTCCAACCAACTATTGGGTGGAAGCGGTCAACATGGCATGTCATTCCATCAACCGCTTATATCTTCACAAGAAAAGAGAAAAGACCGCCTATGAACTTCTAACCGGTAAAAAGCCTAAGGTGCACTACTTTAGAGTTTTTGGATCCAAGTGTTTCATGCTTAACAAGAAATCCAAAAGCTCTAAGTTTGCACCAAAGGTTGATGAAGGTTTCATGTTTGGTTATGGACTAACAAACATGGATATCGTGTTTTCAAAAAAACCACTGGTTTGATTGAAATCGCGATAGATGTGACTTTTGATGAAACCGACGGCTCTCAAAAGGAGCAAGTTAATGTTAAGATTGTAGGTATTGAAGAAGCTACACACGAAGCAATCAAGAAGCTTGCCATTGGTGAAGTAAAGCTCGTCGAAGATGAAGATGAAGATCATGTTGTGCATGATAATCTTGATCCAAACATTCATTATGTTTCATCCAATGAACATGGTGAAGCTTCCGCAACAAGAAATAATCAAGCTGGGAGATCAAATGAAGCATAAGGCCATTCTCATGAAGATGGTGTCAACAATGAGCAAGTTCAATCTCAACTCAATAATGAAGAAAGAAGTGAAGTCAACCCTCCATAAGCTCATGATTGTGATCCTCCAATTGATCATAACCATGATGATGACGATGATGGCCCCATCCAAAGATCAACTCAAGTGCCACATCCTAGAGTGCATCAATCCATTCAACAGGGTCATCCCATTGATAACATATTAGGGAGCATTCGATGAGGGGTAACTACACGTTCCCGTTTAGCAAGTTTTTGTGAATATTACTCGTTTGTTTCTCCTTTGGAACCTCATAGGGTGGGAGAGGCACTTGATGATCCAGATTGGATGATAGCCATGCAAGAGGAGTTGAACAACTTCACTTGGAATGAAGTCTGGTCCTTGGTGGAAAGACCCAAGCAAAATGTGATTGGAACCAAGTGGGACTTCCACAAAAAGCAAGATGAGCATGGTGTGGTAACAAGGAACAAGGCAAGGTTGGTGGCTCAAGGATTCACTCAAATTGAAGGCTTGGATTTTGGGAACACCTATGCATCGGTGGCTAGGCTAGAATCAATTCGTATTCTACTTTCCTATGCCGCTCATCATGATTTCAAGTTATATCAAATGGACATGAAGAGTGCATTTCTCAACGGGCCCCTATCCGAGTTGGTGTATGTAGAGCTACCACCAGGCTTTAAAGACCCCAAGTATCCAAACCACATCTACAAGCTCGACAAGGCGCTCTATGGGCTCAAACAAGCCCCTAGAGCTTGGTATGATTGTTTGAAGGATTTCCTACTCAAACAAGGTTTTGAGATAGGAAAGGCCGATGCTTCTTTGTTTACTCGCAAAGTCAATAATGATATCTTTGTTTGCCAAATATATGTCGATGACATAATATTTGGTAGTACTAACGTAGCTTTTTGTGAGGAATTTAGTAGGATTATGATAAATAGGTTCGGGATGTCCATGATGGGAGAGTTGAAGTTTTTCCTTGGATTTCAAATCAAGCAACTCAAGGATGGCATGTTCATAAGTCAAACCAAGTACACCAACGACATGTTGAACAAGTTTAACTTGGACAAGGCCAAGCCCATCAAAACACCCATGCCAACTAATGGACATCTTGATCTTGATCAAGGAGGAAAGGACGTCGATCAAAAGGTATATTGCTCCATGATTGGATCACTTCTTTACCTTTGCGCATCTAGGCCCGATATTATGCTTAGCGTGTGCATGTATGCAAGATTTCAAGCTAATCTGAAAGAATGTCAGTTGATGGCTGTTAAGAGAATTTTTTGATATTTAGTGCACACTCCTAATCTTGGCTTGTGGTATCCTAAGGGCTCCACTTTTGAGTGACTTGGCTATTCCGATTCGGATTATGCCGGTTGCAAAGTAACCCGAAAGAGTACTACCGGGACTTGCCAGTTTATTGGTTAATCCTTGGTGTCTTGGAGCTCTAAGAAGCAAAATTTTGTTGCCTTGTCCACCGCCGAAGCCGAGTATGTGGCAGCCGGCGCTTGCTGTGCCCAACTACTTTGAATGAAGCAAACACTAAAGGACTTTGGATGTGAGTTAACCAAGATTCCACTTTTGTGTGACAACGAGAGTGCCATTAAGTTGGCAAACAACCCTATAAACCACTCTCGAACAAAGCACATAGACATCCAGCATCATTTTTTGAGAGACCACGAAGCCAAAGGAGATATCGCCATTCATCATGTGAGCACCAAAAAGCAATTAGACGATATCTTCACAAAGCCCCTAGATGAGTCAAGATTTTGTGCTTTGAGGAGTGAACTAAATATTATTAATTCTAGTAATGTGGCTTGATCCCTTGCACACACATTTTGTTTGATCTAGTTAGGAGAAAAAAATTAAGAAAACATTGTGTGACACTTTCAAAATCTATTTTATAATTTTCAGAAGTGATTATTGCTTTATGTTGGTTGAATGAAATCTAGTCACCTGTGAAAATGTTAGTGTCCATCATATTTTTGCCCCATAAGGTAGAGTGAGTGCAGGTTGAGGTGTTTTTCTGTTTCCCTACGTCGGAAGTCCCGACGTACGCCGGAAGTCCCGACGGTCGGAAGTCACGGCTCGTGCCAGAAGTCCCGACCGTTGGAAGTCCCAACGTAAGCCAGGAGTTTTGACGTAGATCTGCATTTTTGAGCGCCGTGTCATCCGTTTTGACCATGCCGCACCGTTTCACCTTCTCATTTACTCGGCCCGGTCCCTTCTACTGTGGTTATTCTCTCCCTCCCCTCCCTCCCATAGCCCCGCATTCCTCTCCATGCACCGCCCTTGCGTCTCCTCGTGCCGCCCTTGGTCCTCGCGCTGTCTCATGCCCTGCCCATGGCTTCGGTGTGCTCTGGGTCGCCGGGAGCTCCGACACCTTCTACTTTCTAGTTGTGCCATCGGAGGTTCCATCTTCTCCGCCCCTGTTCCACTGCTCGTGCCTTGGTGTTCTTCCTCAGATCGGTGGTGGAGATTCTGTTAGTGGTGCTGCTCGTGCTCGTGGATTAGTTCGTGGCCTACGATTTCATTTCTCTTTGTCTCCTCTTTCCTCGATTCAAGGTACTACCATGGTGCCCTAACCCTATTGTCAATGTACCTTGCACTTTGCCTCTATTCTTTCTCCCTATCTACTCCTCTATCTTCCTTGTATGAATGTGTGTCGCAATTTGAAGCCCCATGAATGGGATGGTCACCTTGGGCGTCGGAGGTCCCAGAGATTGTCGGTGGTTCTGACCGTCGCAACTCCTGACACCAGGCCAGAACTCCTAGCTGTCAGAAGTCCCGACTATGGCCGGAACTCCTAACCCTAGGGTGACCACTCCATTCATGTTTCTTCAATTCTCGATGTTCATTCGCTTCTTGTTGTCTTGGTTCTTAGTTCTCCTTCCTGTTTTCCATAGTCATGGACGGTGGCAGTCCCTTGTGTCATAAGGAGAAGAGGTCTAAGAAGAACCAAGATCGTGTCGCTGTTCCCAAGCTGTCTGGCCACACCAAGGCGGCATACTAGCATGGTGGTGCTGGTGGTTCCCGTGCTGCCTGTCGCTGTGTCAATCAAGGGTCATCGGCTGCCGCTCCTCCTCCTACTCCTACCTATGTTGGGGATGTGCCGATTGTTGATGAAGAAGAGGAAGCTCTTGAGCATGCTGGTCGCACCATTGCTACTCCACTGGCTCACACCCCGACTCGTGGTTTGGGGTTTGTCTCTCAGCTTGTTCTGTTCATGGGTGTTTCACCGATCATGCGGGAGCCCACCATGGCTTTGAATCCTGCTAGTGGCTGGACTCCTCCTCTACCAGTGGACTATCATCACTAGGTTAAGGACATTAGGTCCAATAGGGGAAGGAACCTTTATGCTGAGGACGAGAAGGATCTATGACTTGAGTATCATTTCTGGCACCCATTCCATTATGACTTTTATGATTCCATTCTCTATCGAAAGTTCTTGAAGAAAAGGGAGCCACCGGTCCTTCAGATGAAGTGCATTGATGCATACTCTCTTGGTAAGTACAAGGAACCCGAGCTAGAGTAGATGGTTCGGGATATACACTCAATGGGGCTATCTTACCTGCTAGAGTTTAGGAAGCATTTGAACAACGAGCTAATCTGTCAGTTTTATGCTTCCTATCATCATGAGAGAGACCCTACCGGTGCTGTTGATGTTATTCATTGGACCACTGAAGGCAAGCATTATAAGGTGGACTTCATCACTTTCTCTCGCCTTCTTGGTTTGAGTCACAACGACCGCACTGCAACTGAGTTGACTGAATATGAGGATGTCACTTTGGAGGAGTATCAACATATGTATCTTGATGGACACATAGCTGATGGACAGATAGTGTTTCTGAAGCCCTACTATTATGTTCTGAACAACATCCTGCGACAGATCTTGTATCCAAAGGTAGGTGCCTCCACCTTCCTTCGTGATGATTCACAGAAGGTGCTTCAGCGATTTGGAGATGAGTTTTAGAAATTTTCCATCAGCAGATACATTTGGAACAAGATACATGATGCTACTGAGGATCCAGTGAAGCAACTTCCCTATGCACCATACATTATGCATGTCATTGAGCAAGTATCCAGCATCCGATTTCCCTCCGACACTCAGCACAAGCTCCTCAAGATATCCAACAAGACCTCCATCATTGCTACAAGAGAACTGAGGGAGAAAGGTGATGCAGCCAAAGCATAAAGGAAAGGTGTTTTGGGTTCTCGCTCTCGCCGTGGTGCTTCACCACTTGCTGCTGCTGCTCGCTCTTCTAGTGTCGAGCCCCTCTCTTTGTCCTCCTCTGGAAAGAAGCCCGGCAAGTTCAAGTTCCTAATGACATATATGTTTGGACAATGTTGTGCTAGTGCTCAATGTGAGCATGACATCCAAGAGAGGCTATATTGTTTGGAGCAGCACATAGGTATTGTGTCCTCTCGTCCGCTGCTGTTTGTGCCTCCTCGTAATCCGTTGGCACTATATGATGAGGCATGTGCGGCGTATGAGGATGATGCTGCTTCTCGCTCTCATGGCAAGGGCAAGGGCAAGGCCGCCGACGACGATGAGGACTACATGCAAGAGGATGATGATGATGACGATGATGACGGTGGTGACAATGATGGTGATCAAGATGACGATGATGACTGCGAAGATGAGTAGTTGGATATTCACACGGCCTACCCCTTTTGGCACTTGTTGACAAAGGGGGAGTGTCAGGCTTTGATTTCTCTTGTAATAAGTTAGTTGGTCTTTTTGTTTCGGAACTTTAAAACCTTTAGCATGTATGAACTATGTCATGTGGTGGCAAGCTTGTGATGGACAACTATCTATATGTGTTTGTGATGAATGATTGTAGGACAAGTTATGGTTATCTCTTTATCTTATTAGCTTATACTTGTCTCTACTTACGATGGTGAATGTTTTTCTTTGGATGGCCATGTGTTGCTTCAAATTCTATTTTGAAATCTTGGCCATCATATTCTCTTTTACTTGTTGAGTGAAATAACATGTCATATTGCATTTCTTCTCATGGATATATATTTGTTCACACACACTTGTTGCACCCCATGGATTGCAAAATTTAGGGGGAGGTTTTGTCTTGAGGTATGCAAATCATGTATAGATGATTCTAATTGATATTCAAATTCATGCATACATCAAGGGGGAGCTCTTCATAAATTTTGGGGTTCAAAAGCTTTAAATTCTTTCATTCTTATAAAAGCCTAAGTTGGTTGTCATCAATTACCAAAAAGGGGGAGATTGAAAGTGCATTTGCCCCCTATGTGGGTTTTGGTGTATTGATGACATCGAAATTAGGGACTAATGTGATCTTAATGAGATATGTCGCAGCTATTAGTCCCATGAAAGAATCAAAGAGTTGATAAAGATGAAATGGTATCCCTCAATTTTGGAAGTTGTAAAGGTGGACGAACTCAAAGCGCTCTCCAAAGGTTTTATTTTTGCATTTGAGTTTAGGATCCACCGCACTATAAAGAGGGATGCAAACTTAGTTGGTCTGAGGAAGATAGAGTGCTCAAGCATAAAAATAAAATCAATAGAGAGACACTCTAGCAGTCCACGAGCACGTAGATTATTTTTCTGTGACTATCGGTGTCGAAAGTCCCGACGTAAGTCGGAACTCCCAACTGTCGGAATTCACGACTCATGCCAAAAGTTCTGACTTCCAGTCACTTAGCCTGCAGGGTGACTATGGATGTCGGAAGTCTCGACGTGAGTTGGAACTCCTGACAGTCGGAAGTCTTGACCCAAGCCGGGAGTCCCGACACTGGTGGTTCTGCTGGCTGGCTGTCTGTGCCCGTCGGAAGTCACGGACCTTGCCGGGAGTCCCAATAGATGGAGCTTTACTGGTTGACTGACTACACATGTCAGAAGTCTCGACGTACATCAGGAGTCCCGACTATCGAAAATCCCGATGTTCGCTGGGAGTTCCGACACTGACCTGCTCGCGTGGACTTCTGATCCTTCATGAGCAGTGTTTTCTATTAACGTTGGAAGTCCCAAGATCTACGTCGGAACTTCCGACGTAGATCTGAACGGTTAGATTTTCACTTGGAGTATAAATACCCCTCTCTTCACTTCTAACCATTACGGACTCATTCATAGCTGACCCACTTCATGCTCAATAGCTCCCAAGCAACTAAAGCACCCCTCTCCTCCCCCTTTGCTCCAATCTTTGATTCCCTTAGGGTTTTGAGTGAAAGGAGAGTGGATTAAGTGAGAGCATCACTTTGAAAAGCTTAAGCACTTGATTTCTTCATCAAACTGGTTGATTTTGCATCTATTACTCTTGGGGCCTTGCCCCTAGCCAGCTAGGCATTGCCCAAGAGCTTCCATCTTGTGGAAGAGCCTTGGGAAGTTTGTATTACCCTTTGATTTCTTAGTGGAAAGCTCAAGTGACCTTTGTGGTCGCTTTGAGAGAGGCAAGGAGGTGCAAGAGACTCCGACCTTGGTGGTCACCTCAACAATGAGGACGTAGGAGCTCCTTTGTGGGGTTGCCGAACCTCGGGATAAATCCTTGTGTCCCGTGTGCTTGTTGTTGTGATTGCTAGAGATTACTTGTATTTGTTTGTATCTTTCTCTCCCAAACTTTTATTTTAGGGTTTGGACTCGATCTATGGTTTGGAGGCTTTACGGCGTCAAGGGAGTGACCCAACATCTTCACCAAACCACTAGGAAGTGGGGTTGTAAGATTATTTATCGGCAAAGTTAAATTTGGCACTGCTTTTGTAGTTCACGTAGGCGTCAGGACTACTGATGTTTGCGCCGAAAGTTCTGACAACATCGGGAGTTCCAACCCAAACGCCAGGACTTCCGACATTGACTGACAAATTTAAACTTAGCATTTGCAATTAATTTTTAGATATGCCTATTCACCCCCCCTCTAGGCATTGTTAGATCCTTTCATAGCCCCATACTCATTTGGTCTTTGTTATTGTACATCTCTTGTTTGACAGGTCTTTATTATTGTAAACATGTTTAATATAATGGACTTTATCAATAAAGAGTTGCTTGCATCACTTTATTATTGTGTAATGTTTGCCCTGAAGATGGGCAGGTCTAGGCATACGCTTCTCGTAGTATGTTGTATTCATCATTTCATATATTGTTTATTGCGTACAATCTGGTGCACATGTCGTGCTACCTCAGATTGACTTGTTAGACTCATCCGGTGTAGTTATCTAGTTGGGGTGTATCATCCGGCCATGAAATGCATTGTGGCACTTGATCTTGGATGTTGCACATGATGTGGATGACTCATCCCAAAACAAAACATGAGCACTGCATATCATTGTATTAAGGAGAATGAAGAGTTTATCATACAAATCCCCATCATCTAGATATATATACATATCAACATTGATCTACCCAGAATCTACCACATACTTCTAAAGAACCTATCACACTCATTGCGGATCCTACACTCATTACTACAGAACATAGCCCACTCCTCCCAACCTTCCCATCCTACGCGGTCTCTGTAGCCTCCACCTCCGCACTGATGTCGGTCCTAGCGATGTACCGGCATGGCCAGAGGAGGCAAATGACTTGACTGACCCAGCGTCAGCCACACCACCAAGTCCTGTAACACCCCCAGAGACTATTGTAGGCACCGTGTACATTTCTTGTTCTTCCACATCACATTCGTCGCCGGGCCCGCTTCATCACCTTCGACCTTCCTCAATAATCGCCGGACAATGTTGTCATTGCGGGCACCACGATTGGACCTATGGAGCACAAGGGAGAGAACAAATGTAGCAACGTCATGGTCTACCATGACGGAGCGCTCAAGCGTGTCGACCCAACCATGAGCGTGCCATGGTCTTCCATGAAGATGGTGCGCATCCCAGTGTAGAAGTAGGCCTCTGGGTTGCCGATGCTAGCAAGCATGGTGATGAGCTTGGTGCGGTACTCATGGTCGTAGAACCGCTTCCAGGTCCCACGTTGCATCCCATGTAGCAGTGCTTGCTATAGTGGTATGATCCGTCCTACTACGGTGTCGCCATACACCCTACGCATCTATGAATAGGTTGCACGTAGGCTGCCAAGATCTTCCATGGAATCCGCTACAGCCACAGCAACGTGGCTAGCAATCTAAACAGCAACCTCCATTGGGAGCTCCTTCATCGATTACCGTGACATCCTCGGAGCACGACGATATAGAGAATCAAAGCATGGCATGGCCACCTCCATTGAGAGCTTCTCCATGGAATGAGGACACACGCGGTGGTGGCGAAAGATGGATCCTCGGGTCGGGGAGCAACGTCACGGCATAGCGGAGCACTAGGGAGGGGGATCGGAGCGGAGCAAGGTGAGTATCAAAAAAACCCTATTGGGATTTTTTGAGCACTCTATTCTTGAAGGTTCCATGGTGCGGGGATGTCGAACGTCTTGGGGAATTCAATCGTCATCCTCCGAACCATGTGAACCTCATAAACCATGTATGAAAATGCGACAAAAATTCAGAATGAAAGAATAGAAGGAAAAAGAAGACATGCGACTATTGAAGCACCGAAGCAGCCAATCCCTAGGCAGTCCGTTTCGGTCTTGTAACTTGGAATTTCCAGACATTGGAAAATTCCAAAACATGGGTGGTTTTAATGTTTAAAAAAGGGTAGCGGCGTGTGTAAACTAGAAAAAAGGCAAAAAATGTTGTACTCGCTCTTAAGATGCATGATCTAGGCATACGCCTCCAGTATGTTGTATTCACTGTTTCATACATTGTTCATTTCATACAATCCGGTGCACGTGTCATGCTGCCTTAGATTAACTTGTCATAGTGATATAGTGTGGGTATCTAGTGGGAGGCGTATCATCCTGCCATGAATTGCACTGTGGCACTTGATCTTGGATGTTGCCATGATCTAGACGGCTTAGCCCAAAACAACACGGTTTGGTTGTGGTTCCTGAGGCACCGCTCCAACGCTCCCTGTCATTTCACATTAAAGCAGAGGGCCGCTCCCATTATTAAAACGCCTAGCAGTACCCATTTCTCCACTCCCATATGACTAGCCTATTGAGAAACCCCATTCTCCTCACCCTCGACTACAACCCCGCCACCCACACCATCCCCATTGCGTCGCTATGTCGACCTCCCACTCTCCCTACTCGCAGCTCCCTCCATTTCCCTCCCACGTGCTCTGCGGTGCTCCGGTATCTTCAGCACCATCGACCTCGCTGGCACTAATGATCCCGGTGCGCTCCCATTTGCCCACACCTGCATTGACGGTCTCGATGCGCTCCCATTAACCCTCGCTGGTGCGCTCTCCCTCCCTGTAGTTGTTGTTTCTGCACTCCTCGGACTACGTCAGCACCGACTCCGAGGAGGACCACCTCCATGGGTATGTGACGCCCATCATAAGGGGTCACCAGCTATGCATCATCAACATCAATGGGTGGCTATGCTACCCCATCTGCCCTAGTCTGGCGAATCGGCAGTGGAACTAGGACATGGCCAAAAACCACGTCCTAGGGATCATGAACTCCAACACCTAGGACAACAAGAAGAGGAGCTGCCACCATTGCCTAGCGAGGAATGAGGGCTAGCTTCTGCTATCGTCCATTGCTGACAAGGATGAATCTGGCGAGCAATGAGGGTGCCATCCATCATCGCTAGGAGTTCTGTGTACCCGCTCGACGTGTGCCAATTCACACATGAGCTATGTCTAGATTAGCAATCATGACTTCGATTAGTGGATGGCACTGATCTTATATTGTGAAGTCATGTAGAAGTAGGATGTAAGTTAGTATGAAAATGACTTCGAGCTGTGGGATGGCACTGCTCTTATAATGTAATAGAGGTCATGTTATATTAGTGATATTAACTCTCCTAAAGTACAAGCTAGTACAATGTTTGAGTTGTCGGTTCCTACATTAGAATACAAATTTTGGCAACAAACAAATTAGGCAGTCGCAAGTTTTGGCCACAACCAATATATTTCATAATGGCAATTTTGGGTATCAAGTATCAACCAATATAGAGTTTCTAAAGTGCCTTGAAATCTTGGCAATTGGGTCTCAGAGTTTGATACGGTGGTTCCTCCCCTAATCTGTCTGGGTGGAAAATATCACTACTGCTACAGTTCTAGCTGAGTGTCCACTTCCATTTGTTTGTTTGCAGTCCATGGTGGGACCGACGGTGATGTTTGACGTAGCACCACTATCCTATGGTCCCGACCGGCGGTGTCTGATGAACTCTGTATATAAGTGCGCATGGCAAAAACTTTTCCCCAAATTTTCCATTCCCGCCCCACTTAGAATGGAGCTACTCCCCGCTCGCCATCGCCCTCCCCGTTGCTGTCATTTTGCCTGCTCTCCGCCATAAATCTGATTCGCAGCGCCATTCATTGGCACCCCCAACCCCTCCACTGTTCACCAGAGCCGCTTCCCTCTTGCCGTCGCCCTGCCATTCCGCCTGCACTCCTCCATAAATCTAGTTTGCAGCGCCATTCGCTGGCTCCCGCCACCCCCTCTCCACCGTTTATTGGCTCCCCCACCCTGCTCCATCGTTCGCCAGTGCCAGTCGAGCCCGCTATCCGTTTTGCTGGCCGTCCAATTCCATCTCTTCAGCTACCTTTTCCCGCACATCTGAGGTAATCAAACTTTGGATTGGGCCTGGTCCCCAAGTCCAAACTATCCTCCACCCTGTTGTAGGACAACAACTCTTTTTTCTCATTTTGTTTGCATTCCAGTTAGGACCAGTAGTTAAAGATAACATTTTGTAGACCTCTATTTGGAAGTAGAAATATCATATGGGTACATCCATCGCAACTTTTAGTTTTCATTCAGTACCTTTTAGAGAAAAGCTAACTGGCATTCGGTTATTATGGACGTCCCCAACACGTGATTTTGTGACCGTTAGATATTATTGGCGTTTGTTCTTTTAGCTTCCGATCCATTGCATCCGTTTGCATTTGTGTTTTGGTATGTTCTGTCTCTCACATTTGTGAACAATTTGGCATATATTTCTCTGATATCTGCAATCCATAGAAATAATTTGTATTTTTTCTAAACAATTTGGCATATATTTATTTGATATCTGCAATCTATAGAAACATAAGTTGTGTTATCCCCAAATTATATCACTGTGTTTAATAATATATGTGAAGAATTCATTGTAAATATAGCAATAAAGCATTATGAAAATGTAAAAAGACATTGTAAATGCAACCGAGTGTCAGGCATGGCCAGAACACTCGGTTTGCTCATATTTTATTGAGTTCACTACATTAATATGTACTCATCTGGAGCTTGGGCATGCATCTGGTGTTGAACAAGGCTTGCTTTATTTGTGCAGGTCCAAAACGACTTGTACAACACCTTAATCGCAAGGTTCATCATCACCTATGAAGTTCATAGTTTGGTTATGTGTACACATATTTGAATGTTCTCGGTGGGAGCTTGCTAGTTATTAGCATCAAGTCATTTTTTGCAATGTTTTGACATTAGAATTGAATGGATTAACAATATTGTGTTCTATTAGGACTTTTACAAGGATGGCGGGAGTATATGCACAACTCATTTTAAAAAATCCCATTAAGGGGGAACCCCTCCTGTTTTACGCAGAAAAAAAACAAGGCTCATTGCTCATGAAGTACCAGCGCCTGAGGGTGTCTGCCCGCTGTCCCCTTCCTCGTACCTCGACCTTGGGGGAATCGGTGGGGTAATCCATCTGTGTATTTCCATAACTGAGACAATTACTCTGTTATATATACTACAATCTTATAGCCTGAGTATTTGATCTACATGTGTAGGAGCAAGCTTCCACCAAGAGTGACCCAACCATAGCAGATACGCCTTTTAGGTGCCAGGGTATCACCGAGTTGGATCCGGCCAGAGAACTTGTGGAGCCATCCCCTTCATGGTACCTCGACCTTGGGGGAATCAGCGGGGTAATCCATCTGCGTATATTAGTAGCTGATTCAATTACTCTGTTATATGTAGAACAATCTTACAGCCTGAGCATTTGATCAATATGTGTAGGAGCAAGCTCCCACCGAGAGTAACACAACCACATCAGATGGACCTCCTAGGCGCTAGGCTAGGCAAGTTGCACTCTGGTAAATAGTTTGTCACCGAGTTGGATCCAGCCAGAGAACCTATGGTGCTATTTGGTGTCATGGGGTCTTACAAGATGGCCATTGGGGTGTTAGTGAAGGACAACATACCCATCAAGTACAGGTACTAGAAACAAAAGGGCAGCGAATGGGTGGTTCCATCCAGTCTGAAGAATCTTTGCTAGGAGAAGCTGAAGGATCTGTTTGTTTTTTCTAATGGGTTTGATGAAGAGGTGGTAAAGGATCAGGCATTCTTTATCATGGGCAACTCAATCAAGTATTTTAGGTACTACCTGAACACCCAATATGTAAGGAAGGGCATCGATCTAGAATGGAGTGAATACCCACATCAGTAAGAGTATTGGAGTGATTTTGTGAGTGGGAAGGAATCGGATGAGGCGAAGGAACAGATTGAGGCAAATACAATCAACTCCTGCAAAAATATGAGGCCACATCACACCGGCTTGCATGGCTACGCGAGGAAAATCTGAAATTGGGAATGGGGCGAGGGGCAGCTGACCTAGAGCGGTGTTACAGTCTATACATCTAACTGGGATCCTCGCTCTGTAAGGTTCCTTCTTGCGAGGGGGTTACCTTCAACCCATATGGCTCCCAAAGTTATCGGGATGCTACAACCAAGGAATTCGCACAAAGGATGAAGGCGGTCCACAAGGAAGTTGCTAATGGTACTTTCAAGCCTAATAGGGAGAATGATCAGCTGACCCGGGCACTGGGAAACAATGAGCATCTTGGTCGTACATGAGGGTTTAGACACGAGGAGAATGCCCAAAAAAATTGGAGTTACAATATATGATGGTGGCTATTCAACAAGAAATAAAAGAGAACACTAAACAATTACGTCAAGAGCTTGAGGAGAGAATAAAGAACCGTTCAATGCTCTCTCTGGCTCACAGTTTTGGCCCCTCGGTCCCTTTAGTAAATTTGGACAACCTCGCGACGTACTTAGAGTGTTTAGCAAAGCTTTTCTTAACTTTGTCTCACCTTTTTCTTGTGTTCCAGACTGAAGTGTCATCTACACTAGAGCTGACCGATTTGAAGATATCTGGGTTCCAAGAAGATCTTTCCGGTTTCATTATAGACCAAGTTGTGAGCACCAAGAGAGTCCATCACCTTCTCTAATCAAGGTGCTAGTGTTTTGAAAACTATATATTCGTTGTTGTTGGATTTGGACGTTATGTCACTATGGTTGAAAACTATGTTTGTCGCTATCGTTTTATTTGTATGGATATTTGTGTCTCGGTGGTGATGTATGTTTCGATACAATACATTGTCTCTATATATATGTTGCTGGCGATGCGTAAGCCATGGAATGTCTATATTGCTATTATTATAATGTATTGTGAACAATAATGATGTAGAGTGTTAACACCGACGGTGATGGATGAAACATTCACTACTACAGATGGATTTATCACTGTCGCCACTTTCACTACCGTAGCGATAGAAGCGATGGTGTGATACTTGCACCATCGATTGGAACGATAGCGATGCCTCCTAGGACTAAAACCGACAGTTCAGACTTCTACCACTGATGGGTTAACGATAGATGCAGAGTGGTATTACGGTTGCATTTCCTCTGTCGCATGAAAACCCGGGCCGACTAGGATACGCATTTTGACCGCCGGCCCTAAAGTAGCGTTTGGTCAACCGGCAGTAAATTCAGCATGAGTGTTTAATTGCCTCAACTTCCAAGGCCATCAAATCACCATTACTTCCACTGCCTGAAGCCTAAGAGCCATGTACCCACTGCTCTACATATACTTCAGGCTTGGTGCCCTCTGAAATGACCCCTCTTGTTCATCCATTATCCCCTTCTCTTCCAATCTACAAAGAAAATGTTGGACAGCCCCATCAAGTTTCCAAGTAGCTCATCATCCAGCGAGGATGAATTGCCTTCCCACCACTCCTCTGAGGAGAATGTCTCTTCCAATGATGGGATGTCTGATTATAGTCCTCCGTGGAGCTCCAATAAGGAGGACCCGGAGGAGGAGGAGGATGAGGACGACGTCGACGCTGACACCAAAGACTCTGATGACGACTCCGATGACTCCGACTCTAACTCTGACTCGCCTCCTACCAAGCGAGCAAGGCGAGCATGATCCTCTATGTGAGAGGATCATATATTTTGATTAAGTAGTTTATAGTTAGTATAAGTAGTTTTAATAGTTTAGGTTAGTTATTATGCTTCCGGATAAGTACAATCATATACTCGTCCAAATTGTATCTATCTGTTAGATACATGTAATCAATAAAAGAAAACAAATTCTATTCACGTAGATTTAATCTCTTCAATGCCACCTTTTTTATATGAAATACAAAGCAAGTTCTTTCCAATACTACTACCAAATGCAAGTGCACGGATTTGATCTGTCGATGAATGTTTTTTAATTTTTCTATATATTTGTGAATGAAAAGGAAAAAACTATCATATACGGTTGCGGCTATTTCCAGGAGAATCTAAAAGAAGATTAACCACTGACAATCATTGTATTATAGCATTGGATTAGCGTGGCAATGGTTGGCTTAATACGGACACTGTTTAACTTATCCCGTGTCGTCCAGTCTCACTACCGATCAATCTGGACTATCCATTTGGCAACAAACCTAGAAGCGCCCAGCCCATTATGAACTCCCCTCGGGTCCTGTCAGTGCCTTGGCGGTGGTTCGGCCAACTAAAAAATCCCAATATGAATCCATTAGTTCTCCCCACCCGTTGTTGCTTCATCTTCATTCTCCCCACCAGTTGCTTCATCTTTATTTTGACCCATCGCCTGTACTTGTCCTGCCTTGAGCACCTTGCATTGTCATCATGGACAACACCCCATGAAGGTTAGATGCATTTGGTCACCCCCCTGTTGCATTTGGTTCCAATTGGTTTTGGGTTCGGTATCAGTTTTGTTCATATTAGAAATTCTTTATTGCAACAGATGTCTTACTTCGGAAGAAGCCATTTCATTGCGAGCAACCTTGCGTTTTGGTGGCTAGGTGTGGCGCTAGGACCCCAAATGATGTTGTTTGCTACTTGGGGATGGAGCATTCACCCAGACAGACTGCTAATTGTTGAAGCCACTATTCGTCACCTTCTCGGATCACAAAATTTGACAAGAATCGTTCAAGACCCTGTTTGTGGAGAGATTTTTGTGCTTTGCAGGACTGGACAAGAAGTAGACATACTTTATGGATACAATGTGTCCATGGATGGAGATGTTATCATCTTCGCTATGGTTCACTACCTCTGGCTTTCAGGACTGCATCAACCAATTGAGTACCTTAGCAACTGCCCACCCATCTGACATTAAGTCTTAGAATTTGTGAAACTTTTATGTTAATGAAGTTTATATGTACTGATGAAACCTCTAGATTAGTATGTATGAGTCTACATAATCATTGAACTATTACTTCGGTTGAACTGCTAATTGAATCAGTTGGTCTTGATTGTGGTCCATGTGTACACCTCTATGTAAGCACAGAGGATCCAAAACAGGCCTTCTTCTATAGGTGGATAGTACCCTGAACCGCCGGTGACACAACATTTCATCTTCATGGGAGTGTGAGGGTTTTGAAGGATCTTTTGGTGCCTTGGCGGGAGGCAAAAGCATAGACAAAAGACCTAGGTGGACCTCTTCACTTTGAGTGTGCAACACTTTGAACCCTAACTACTCCATGGATGCATCTAGCTCCAACTCCTCCCAATGGTCGGCACCATACCACGGCGTTGTTGTGAGAAGAACACCGGCTTCCAGTGGAGGAGGCTACAACAGGAGGGGGCCGCCCATCGCGTGTCATGTCAAGAACCACCCCTACGCATATGAGCCACCACTTTTGGTGGATTTCGCGGAGTGATGGAAACCTAGGACGTCGGTACCATAGATGTTGCAAGGCAAATAATGTAACTCAATTTCTTTCTTGTTCATTCCGTTTTCACAATGCAAATGCTGAAATCCCGCTGTACTTATGTTAATTTGGTTTTTTCATAGCCCGACTTAAATTGCGGGTTCTTTAAGTGGCGCAATCCCCCATATGGAAAATTTTTTAGGACTTTAATTTTGGATTTACGTAACAAGATTTGGGAGCTGAAGGCGGAAGCCAATGTTACAACAAATGAAGAACGTCTGCAGGAGGGGGAAGAAATTATGCCATAGATTGAAGAAATGGCCAGGGCTCCAATGAAGATGATGGAAGATTTCATACCTTTGAGAAAGAAATGTGCTTCCTGTTCTTGTTTCACCTATTTTGTACTTACATTATTTCTTGGTATGTTCATTGACAAGTTGTTTAGCTCACCGCAGTAGATTCAAGTATCAATTTATGTATCGGACTAAAATCTGTCACTTTTGTACAACCATTGTTGAACAAAATGCAAGGTGATTTACTAGGTGTTCAATTTATTGTAACTATAAATGGTAGTAGATCCAAGTATCAATTAATGTGTTAGAGGCATCCTACTTCCTTGGACACTGGGCCGGGTATAGGGGCAACTAATTTATTGAATTGTATATACACTCTCCTATGGTCCTACCACACCTACCTCTCATCCATTCCCCACTCTGTTCCCTTGCTTTGCTTCACCCTAATAGCATTGGACGAAAGGCAGCCTCTCATGTGCTCACTGCTCCTTCACCTCCAACCTCACCGGTGCACAAATCTTCAGCGTGCTATCCCTGCTTCTTTGCTCCTTCCAAATCTAAGGTAACTACACTAGATCTGCTCCTTCACCGGATTCTATATTCCTTTGTATTGCTCTCTCGTGCTCTCTGCTCCTTCACCTCCAACCTAGCTACAATAATTTTGTTGGATCTGTAGATGAAAATGCATCTTCTCATTCTAGAGCTTGTGGCCTTGTATATCCGTGCAGTGCAGCTTGTGAGCCTTATTGTCCTTAGTATCGGTTCACCGAATCAGTGCTTTGTGAACAAAGTCGATGAGCTAAATGAAAGTGTACCAATGGATGTGGACAGGGTTGTAGTGGTCAAGGCTCGGGATGACATGGAGATTGACAATGATCTCGTGGAGGTCGACAACGATCTGTAGGATCTTATGGAGATTCACAACGATCCCATGGAGGTCGACTAGGATCTGCATGGAGAATGATTAATTAACCAACCAATGATGTACATATGAAGGCCTTTTAACTTTTGCATAGTGTTTGCCTAATTAGTATCTATATTTTAGCTTTCGACATTGCTTGTTAGCTTGGTAGTGTCCACCAACTTATTCAGAATGAATGTATGGAACTCAAGCTGGATTCCTTTCAATCCGAGAGTACTGGCATTATGCCTCCTTATGTTTTCTAAGTGTGTGATTTGGATTTCTTTCAATGTAAATCTGTGTGCCTTATTATTCACCATCGAACTCAAGTTGGCTTCCTTTCAATCTGAGTACTGGAATTATGCTATTCTTAGTTTTCTAAGTGTGCAGTTTCGCTTTGTTTCAATGCCAAACATTAATATTGTGTGCCTTAGTGTTCATCACCGTATCATACAGAGATCTCCAGGTGGTAATAGGACCTAGCCACCGGTGATGGTACTGTGCATTCACCGCTGCTTAGGTGCAAAATTTCTAGTCCCGCGTTTGAACCCTCTCGCATGGAACTGATGAAAGTTCGATGCGCGCATGCCGCAAAAGTTACGTAGAGAGCAAGCAACCCCTACTCCAATATTCCCCTAACCCCCCACCCCTCCCGCACCCCACCCGCTGCTGCCCTCCCTTCCCCACACACATATAGCCTTTCTTTTCCTCATTACTGTTGTTCATCAACGCCGCTCCTGCTCATCAGCACTGCTCAGCTCTTGATCTACGCCGGTGCACATCGTTAGATTGCCCGCACAGATCCACTGGCGAACCAGCTGCTGCTGTAACCGGCATTGCCACTCGTGCTCACCGCCACCAGACCCAAAGGCAAGTGTAATATGGCCTTACTTGCATCGCCGTCTCTTCTCCATGAAACTCATCTCCTTACTAATGTTTATTGATGCAATTCCAAGGCAGGGCGGCCTCATCTCTTTGGCTGGTGGTGTCCTTCCAAATCAAGGAGGCCCCCAACATGAGGAACGCAGTGGACAGCCTCTCAGACAATGTGCTTGCCGACATCTTCTGCTACCTTTTCGCTCGGTCCTTGTGCTGCTACAAGTGTGTCTATTGCTCCTAGAATCACGCCATCTCTGACTCCTATCACCGTAAGAAGCTTTCACAGACTGTCATTGGCTTCTTCTATGGCAGCTGGTGGAAGGACAATCGCCACTTCACTAGCTTCACCGGTGAACGACCCTCCTTGTCCTTCTTGCCTTTCCCCCTTCAAAAAGTCCTAGTCTCAGATTGTTGCAGCGGCCTCGTCCTTTGCTAGTGTGTGGGGCCTGATGGATTACGACGCTATGTTGTCTGTAATCTAGTGGCCCACAAATGGCATGTACTATCGCGTAGCATATGTTCTGTTGGTCAGGCTCGCTTAGGTTTCGACCCAACGTCCTCGCACTTCTATGTGATTGAATTTGTTGAGGTGGAGGGTGCATGCGTAGGTGTGGAGATCTACTCATCTAAAACTGCAACATAGATCTTTAAGGAATCTAAATGGGGCAAGGGTAGTATTGTTCTACGTTCAAAATCGAGAAGTGTTTTTCTTAATGGTTTTATGCACATGGTTGAGTACTCTGTGATAGTTGCTGTGGATATGAAGGGAAAGACATGGAGGATAATTCGTAAACCAAGTGGTTCTGAAATGTCCATCCATCAAGCTCAGGGTCACCTGTGTGTGTGCTGTGCCGATTTTTGCAATAGGTCTTGGCTTTTAGTGTGGATACTTGAAGTCTATGGTACTGATAACTGAAGTTTGAAGCAAGTTATGGACACGGAGGAACTGTTTGGACACATGAATATTAAAGTTGGTTCTGAACTTTGTGATGAGGAGCACAGAGTGATTATAGTTCACCTAGAATGAAATTTTATTTTCCTTGTTGGGATTGATAGAACAATGATTGCATGTGACATGGACCGCAAAAAGGTTCATGTCCTTCAAGCCTGTGTCATCCGCTTTTGTAGATCAAGAGGGTGTTTCCATATGAACAAGCCTTACTATATTCCTTATGTTCTCTTGTTCATGGAGTCATTAGTAGAGCAGTAAAGGTGCATTTCCTGCATTTCATCATCACAATAGTCTTTGTTTAGGTAGGGAGTTGTTTTCATTCTATGTATGTATAGGCCAATTTTGGCTTGTTAACTAAAGGAATGATATGTTCAATATTATTAATTATGCTACTTTGTTTAGGTTGTGGATCAGAGATCAATAAGAGGGGTTCTATGGTGCATTGGCTACTAATCTAAAGGATGCACTAATTATATTTATTTTGTCTTGCAAGCAGGAGTGCCACATAGAAGGAGCACGGCTACGTCGTTTCGTTATGTAAGTCTATATACATTAGTACCTTTAGTATGCTCTATGTACCGCTTGTGTTAGGACATCAGTTGAGAAAGTTGTTATAGTAGCGTCCATTGTTATTGTAAAAAGTACTCTTATTTGTGAACATGATTTATGGATGTAATGATTATATATTTGTATGCTTTGTGTTCATGAAGCTATTAAGGGCCCAGCTGAATTAGTAACTATTGTGAAACTAGATGAAATTCTATCACCGTCGGATGTAAGCAGCGTTGTTCATTGTTTTGTTTCACCACCGTCGCTATATGTATGATGCGGCAGGGATCAAAAGTATATCACCGCCGAATCCTTTAGTAACCCGACACCGACTAAACGATCATCAAAGGCGGTTCATCGTGCAAGGCGACGGTGACCATGACCTTTGTACTGGCATATCATACGTTGAAGCAATGGTGGTGTTAACCTTTACATAGGCGTCTCGTCCGTCGAAGCGACAGTGAACCCGCACCGCTAACAGTCGGGTCGAAGTACAAGGCAACGGTGCTGGTGACCACTACACAGGCGGTTGATGTGCCCACATGACGATTTTGATAGCCTGAACATAGGCAGATGATTTGCCAATACGGTGGTATTAGTGTACATCCACAGTCGGGTCATGCTCCAATGTGATGGAAGAAAGAACCTAATCACGTACGAATCATAAGCCAATACTGCGGTGTTATTGTACACCGCAAGCGGACCCAGATGCCGACGATGAAGGCTATGACCATCACTACCGATATCCTACTGCCGAGGCCGAAATTGGACTGCGATGGGGGTTACAACGTGGCTGTGAAAGGTCCGAGTGTAGTAGTGATTACTGCCGAAACAAAAACAACGGCGGCGGTGACGCTGCCCACATTACCGCGGGAGGGAACACCGACCGCGTGCGATGGTACATACATCAATGGCGTATGGTACGCCGGATCAGCATTGATGTTCTCGTCATCACAACCGGATGGTACGCCGGCCCAGCGTTGATGTTCTTGTCATCACTGCCGGATGGTACGCTAGACCGGCGTTGATATGTTCATTATCACCGCTGGTTCGTACGCTACCTCAGCGATGATAGGTACATCATCACCGCTGGATGGTGCGCCGGCCCGGCGTCGATGGCTGCATCTTCACCGACGGATGGTACGCCGGCCCGGTGTCGCTAGTTACATCATCACCGTCGGGCGGTATGCAGGGCCGGCGCCTATGGACGCATCATCACCACCAGACGGTACGCCGAACGGCGGCAAAGGATGCATTATCACTGCCGGATGGTATGCCGCGCCGGTGGTGGTAAGATACCGTCACCGCCCTATGGTACGCCGACCGATGGTGGTAAAATACCATCACCGCCAGTGAGCAACCGATGGAGATAAAGGTCGCCGGTCACCGCCGACATACACCAACGGCGCTAAAACTATCGGTAATGGGGGTTCTGGAGCTGGCGGTGATTAGCTTTTTGTAGTAGTGCAAACACTCCTGAAAATATGACAGAAGCCGTGTTTATGGTGCATGATGCTTTACGAGCTTGTCGTGAAATTTTGCCTGACCCGTTTGCGGGGTTTAGATGCTCTGGGTGTAGCTCAAGGTTAAGAGAGCATTGACCGAGGACGAGAGCGCGGATCTGAATGGTGAGGTTGCTAGCTAGTCAGATATCCAATACGTCGAGTGAGGATTATGTTCGGTGATGTGAGGCGGGCAGGTTTCTCGATTGATGAAATGCTAAGGGCAGATGCACAAATTTCTGTTGGTTTTGATTCACCAAAGTTTTGGTCTGTGGAGCATGGTGCTGGGCCAGCAAGACACCGTCGGTTGATGGCAACTAGGATTGATGATACAGTTGTGCAGTTAATGTTTCCACCGGTGAGCAAGCCATGGAAAGGGCCACTACCCAAACCTAGAAAGTCACCCAAACTTTGTTTGTGGATGTCTTGGTTAGGGATAATAGAGCCAAGGGGATTTCTGAAGAAAAGCTTAAACTTGACAAGTTCATTGAGGTGACCGGTCTGCCAAATCGGTGCACTGGGGATGCTGTGCCACTAGTTGCATTGGGACGGCGGCGTCGGTGCCAACGAAGGAAAAATGATTTCCAAATTTCAAATAGAGAATCTGTTTTGTGGTCTTAGGCTAGGTGTATGGGTAGGCTCAATTGGGGAATGGTGACCACGGTTTCTTGATAAATCATGTTCGACCTTTATTTGTGCCAGGAATTTGGGATGCTTCCTAGCTAGGAGTGGGAGACCAAAGGGTTTTGAAGGGAAGCGGCCAGGTGACAAAGTGAACCTTTCTCGTTCTGTTGTCTCGACTCCTTGGTCTCGACCTTCCAAGGAAGTTGTGAAGACAAAGGCGGTGATGTTCCCTAGGGAATGCGGGTTGGAGGAAAAATTGCAGAAAGGATGTCGCGGCCTTGTGTTCGTGCTTTTGGCAACAAGGGTCTATGTCCAGTTCGGTGTATAACTATGCCAGGAATTTGGGCCGCTTCCTAGCTAGGGGTGGGAAACAGGAACACAGCGCAAGCCACAGCTTACAACACCAAATGAGTAACCGAAAAGAAATCGAAAAAACAGCGAGGAAGCACTAAGCTATTACACCAAAAGAGTTTTGCGACCAAGCAGCGAACAGCGTTGCCAGCTTAGAAAAGCCGGCTGCTACCCAAAGGCTCGCCTCCTCGCTAATCCTCGGCAACATCCAAGTGGGCATAATCGCAACCGTCATATTTTCAGGAACTTGAAACTTTGTATTGTCATCACCATTTGCGCACCCTGTAAGTATCCATTCTCCGGGCTATGTGGTCCCTTAGTTGTTGCATGACCATTTAGTATTGTATGACCCTTCTAAAGAAACTATAGGTTCAACCTTTATCTTGGGACGAACAGACTGAATGGTGTTTGTTTTCAAATTGGATGATATAATCTGTTTGTGTCGAACTATACATTATATATTTTTTATAATAAATGGTTGTTGCTACTGGCATTGGCAGATCATGTGGCAAAACACATCTACAAGTTTTACCGGTTCTATCAAATATGATCAGAGCTTGCATGGGAATGCTAAGCCATTGGATTAGAAGCAAATAGGCCAACCCATTTGGCGAAACAGAAGTTGAGTACTAAAAAAGCAGCAGAATATTTCTGTGAGGTCTACAACTTCAAATATTGTTACCACTCTTGATGATGACAAAGGTGTATCTTCCAGTGTAGCTGATGAAGAAATGGAGTACTATTATAAAACTTTGATGATCAAGTGATTATACCCACTACGACAATTAGATATTTTTTCTGTCAATGGTCACTACTAATTGTATCTTTGGCAAATTATTGAATAGTGTCTCATAACCTCCGAAGATTGTGTGCAACTCCTTAGTAGTGCCTTTTGAACTGATTAGGCTAGCAACTGTGGAGCCTGACGGAAATTAGGGAAACAAACCTTATTTGCATGTTTTAACAATTATCAATTCCCCGGCTCAAAGAGGTCACGCACAAGGATGTGTTGAAGTGAAAGCTGTAGCGCATGCTATTATATCTTGAGGTTCATCTCCAAGTCATCAAGACAACAGGTCTAACTGTAGTTTTCTACTGAGTACCACACGTAAGAATAGTGTCTTTTGTACACCAATAACCGATAGTTACCCTTCAAAATTCTTGGTCTAACTGTAGTTTTCTACTGAGTACCACACGTAAGAATAGTGTCTTTTGTACACCAATAATTGATTATTTTCTACTACACAGGAAAAGTTATATACTATATAATTGATTATTTTTCGAAGCAACTCAACTTAATTAACGTGTGAGATCGATGCGTGTGTGCACTTAGGACTATGGAGCTGGCAACGAGTGGGGACGAAATAAACATGTCACATCAAGTACATTTGTTTTTTAGCACTAAATTAAGACCTGATGACGTTGTTAACTACGTGTAGGAAGTGCGAATTATGGGGTCGGCTGCATGAAAACAATGCTAAATTCGTAAAATATGTATGGTTCTGTCTCCTCAGCTGTTTGGTCTTTGGTGACTCAAATCTTGCATATTAGAAGTATAACTCGCGCGTTACTGCATCAATTTTGTATGTTTAGAAATAAATTAGACTATATACAATTACTTATATAAAGGGATAAACTATTATAATTCATGTTGATAGATGATGTGGCACGCTGATGTGGACAGCTAAACGCAAGTCATAAGGATGATGTGTCTCGCCGACATACGTGGATATCATAAATGTACGTGCCAGTGAGTTGTAATTATATATGTTGGTGGACTGCTGAGGTGGATAGCTTACATGTGGGGATAGATTGTTAGTGGGGTTTAGGATTATAAGAGATATAGTTATAGATAGATTGTTAGTGGGGTTTAAGATTATATTTAAGAGATATATATAGATTCCTAAGTCACTTGTTTGGACTAAGCTATCCAAATCAACTTGTTTAAGTGACTTAAATTATGTTTTCCTCTCAAGCATATTTCGTAACACTACGCTAGATTTGCACATCACTGCCGGCCTCATCACTGCCAGATTTATGAGAACCGGCAGTGATGTACCTTCACTGCCGGTTATGAGCTTGAAAATGAAAAAAATGATTGGTGCTGGGCTAAAACCGACAGTGAAGGACCACATCACTACTGGTTTTTGGCTTGAACCGGTAGTGTTTTGGCGGGCACTCATCACTGTCGGTTTAAGCCAAGAGCCGACAGTGATTGGGCACTATCACTATCGATTCTAGCCAAGAACCGACGGTGATGAGCCTACAACACAAAAAGGTTGCAGCCGTCCTCTCCTTCCTCCTATCTTCCATCCCGAGAACAGAGGCGCGCGTTTGGACCCTTCCCTCCATTGTTGTGGCTGCTCTTCACCATGAAGCTAGTGCTTGGATTTTGAAGAATGACTTGATCTTTTTTCTTTAAAGTTAGTAACAAACATCCACTCTTTTGATTTTATTGCTTAATTAGCTTCGTTTTGATGGCTACATTGCTTGATTCTTATTCTAGTTCTTTCTCCATTCTATAGAGCACTTTTCCAATTGGACATTTGTGTAAGGCTCAAATTATGGTGAATCCATCATCCAAAAGGTTGGTGTCTATGAACATATTTAAATTCCTAGCTAATTATTCCATGGTGGTCAAGATCATCATTGTTAGTATGTGATGCTATAATTAGTTCTTAGAAGTAGAGTAGAATAGTTGTTCTTCAATATTATGCAATAATTGTTTTTTTACTATGATTTTCAATTTACAGGGCCGGGGCTACCAATTTCAATTTTTCAATAATTAGTGTACAATAATGTTTTCAAAAAATGGTACTTTCGAGCTATAATTGTTGTTCATGAAGCTCGATTTCTTATTAATTCTTTATAACTACAGTCTTAGTATTTTTTTGTGCAGAGATAGATCGAGAGTGGATGCATCTGTCCCGAACGGACAAGCGGTACATGCATGATGTTAGCCAGTTTATCATTGATGCCAAAGCTCATGCTGGGAATGGGAACCCTATCTTCTACCCATGCAAAGATTGCAAGAATCATAGGAACTTTCATCAAATTGAGACTATATGATCGCACTTAATTACCAGGGGTTCATGCCAAACTATACGATATGGACTATGCATGGTGAGGTTGGTGTGAATGTTCTGTAGGGAAATGATGATGATGTGGACATGCCTGACGTAGCCATCCACGATGCTGACGAGGAACCCGGTGTCAACACAAAACCTATGGCCGCAGTTAATAATGTGTTTAGGAACACGCTAGCTGACGACACCGAGGATAACGATGGCATTTCTCAGCTGCTACATAATGTAGAGACCAGATGTCTTAGTGAAAGACAGCTGAGAAAGCTAGAGAAAATGAGACAAGATGACAAAACACCATTATATAGGAATTGTCCAATGAGCAAACTGAAAGCCGACATCATATTATTAGAGTTCAAATCGACAAACGGATTGAGCGATAAAGGCTTCGATCAGTTGTTAGGTATAATAAGGAAAATGCTCCTAGAAAAAAACGAGTTGCCAGAAAAGACATACTTGGCCAAGCAAATGATCTGCCCCATCGGCCTCGTGGTTGAAAAAATCCACGCGTGTTTCAATGATTGCATATTGTACTATAGAGAAAAATACAAATACTTGGGCAAGTGCCCTAAGTGTGAAGCTCCATGGTACAAGGAAGGGACGTCAGATGAGGGTACCAAGACCAGAGGAGGTCCCATAAAGGTCATTTGGTATTTTCCTATAGCTCCCCGGGTGCATAGGCTGTTTGCATGTGCAAAGTCAGCCAAGCTGTTGCGCTGGCATGGCGAAGAGCGTAAGAAAGATACAATGATGAGGCACCCCACCGATGGGCATAACTGGAGGACTGTCAATACTATGTTCTATAAGGACATCGGTGGAGAGGTAAGGCACCTTTGGTTTGCTTTGAGCACAGATGGGATGAATTCTTTTGACCAGGTTAGAAGCAATCATAGCACCTGGCTAGTGATGCTCTGTATATACAACCTTCCACCTTGGGTCTGTATGAAGCGGTCATACATCCATATGCCACTACTAATCCAAGGGCCAAGACAACCTGGGAATGACATCGATGTGTTTCTGGAACCAATGATCGATGAACTAGTGGAGATGTTTGAAAAGGGTGTGCCAGATGTTTGGGATGAGTACAAAACAGAACCTGTCATGATCAAGGGAGTACTTATCGCTACAATCACCGACCTGCCAGGTCGAGGTTCGTTGTCCGGAGAGAAGACAAAAGGCTATACTTGATGTGTCAAGTGCTTAGACGACACCGATGCGGTAAATCTGCCAAATAACTCAAAGATAGTTTGTATGGGACACCGTAGGTTCCTACCTAAGGATCACCCTTACCGTAGGAATAGAAAAGATTTCAATGGTACTATTAAGAAATGCTTAGCTCCAAAATATCAAGATGGGCCTACGATACTTTGAGAACTCAACAAACTGGAGGTTGTCCTTAGAAAGGGGGACAATGCAGTAGCAGCACCTGATGGGAGCGTTTGGAAGAAAAAATTGGTTTTCTGGAAACTACCTTACTGGCCATTTTTTAGTGTACGCCACTGTCTTGATCCCAAGCACATCACTAAAAATGTGTGCGCTAACAGTCTTAACACCTTGATGGACACCGAGGGGACATCGAAGGATTCACTAGCCACACACCTGGACATGCAACACTTGGGAATTAGGAAGGAGCTGCATCCCATGGAGCTAGAGAATGGCCAGTTCGAACTTCCGGTTGTGTCATGGACATTGAAGAAGGAAGAAAATCGTGCGCTTATTTCTTTCTTCAATGAACTCAAAATCCCGATGGGCTACTGTGCGAACCCGAAGAGGCTAGTGAACATGAGAGAACTCAAGTTCAACTATGGCCTTATGAAGGCCCATGACTATCATGTCATTATGACTCAGCTGCTCCCTGTTGCCCTGCTTGGTATCCTCCCCCCAAAGGTCCACGCCCCAATCATAAAGCTTTGCTCGTTCTTCAACGCGATCTCAAAAAAGGTCATTGATGTGTCCACGCTAGAGCAGCTGCAGCGAGACATAGCCAAAACTCTCATTAGGCTTGAGATGTATTTCCCGCCGACTTACTTTGATATCTCATTGCATCTGCTCATTCATCTTGTTGACCAAATTAGAGCCCTTGGCCCAATGTACCTGCATCAGATGTTCCCTTTTGAAAGATTGATGAAAGTTTTTAGGAGGTATGTTAGGAACAGGTTCAGACCAAAAGGAGGCATGGTTGAAGGATGGTCAACGAAGGAGGGGATTGAGTTCTGCACATATTATCTAGACATCAAAAGGGTCGGAGTTCTAGAATCTCATCACGAGGGAAGACTACGTGACAAAAGAACGATCGGGGAGAAATCTGTTACAGTAGATGATCTTATTTCTTTCAGACAGGCATAGTTCACTATTCTCCAGCAAGCTGAGGGTGTGATGCCATACATTGACGAGCATAGGCAATCGCTACAAACTCTGTATCCGAGCAGGTCACAGGCTTGGCTGGATAAAAAAACATAAGGAGGAATTTGTTAGCTGGTTGTGACATCGCTTGCTTGGAATAAAGTTGGGTAATCAACTGGATATCTTAGCCAAGGGACCTTCGAGTACATATCTTAAGTACCAAGGGTATGAGGTCAATGGATTCACATTTTACACGAAAAAGCAAGATGGAAAGAGCACATACTAAAATTGTGGTGTTCGTTTTGATGCTCCTAACGAAAATGGCAACGTGCAGGCGACATACTATGGTTTCATAGAGGAGATATGGGAGCTAGCCTACGGTCCATTGAAGGAAGCTCTTTTTCACTACCAGTGGGTCTGGCTCGAGGAAATCAACACTGATAGCGAAGGGTTCACTACCGTTGATCTCACTAAGACCGTATACAGAGACGACCCCTTCGTCCTTGCAAGAGATGTTATGCAAGTCTTCTATGCAAGGGACAACAAGACAAAAGGAAGGCTAAAAGTAGTCCTAGAAAGGAAAAGGAAGATTGTTGATGTCTATGGAGTGATGGACGAAGAAGACTACAGGGGCTATCAGGAAATGCCTCCATTCGGGGCGAATGTACCCCTACCTATCCTTCAAGAGGGTGATGAACCTGCTTACGTACGAATTGATCACAATGAGGCCCTCATTGTTGATGCACCTAAAGATAGTTAGATTATTGTTAACTATGTAATCATTATGCAAACGTTGTATCAGTAATTCGCACTTAATATTTAATTTATATTTTATGCGCATCTTTATAATTTAATTATTGACTATGTAATCAAATATTAAGATGATGTTCACAAACACTATTATTTGATAATTATAGACCATTAATTAATTGTCATAGAATTAAATAATCAAGACATAAATTTTTGTGTTATTTTAGAATATAAACTAACTGCATTATTTCTATTAATAAATAAATAAAGAAAAGCAAACTAAGCAAACTCTCTATCCTAGCTCAGCGGTTAAGGCCGCGCACTCTGTACCCTGAGACCTGCGCTCGAATCCTAGGTGGACCAAACTTTTTTGATTTTGCATTTATTATTTAATAGTGCATTACGACAGGATAAAAGAAAAAGAACAACTGGTTCTAACATAATCCCTATTCTAGCGTAGTGGTTAAGGCTCCAAACTAAGAACCCCGAGACCTAAGATCGAATCCTAGGCTCAGATTGTTTTATATATTTTTTATAAAAAGGCTACGAGACTATGATTTTTTTATATTTTTTTACTAAAAGGCTGCAATGGCGGCAGGGCCCTTCACTGTCGGTTTTGGTTTTGAAACCGGCAGTGATAGCGCTGCGATGGCAGGCTCCAAACCGATAGTCATTTTTTTATATTTTTTTACTAAAAGGCTACGATGGCGGCAGGCACTTCACTGCCGGTTTTGATTTTAAAACCGGCAGTGATAGATTCTATCACAGTCGGTTGCTCAAACCGATACAATTCACTGTCGGTTTTTAAACTAAAACTGACAGTGATGTGTAGATGCTCCTCACATGCCAACAATACTTCCATAACCACAACAGTTGGAACACTGCTTCCACCTACCCCGACAACTTTAGTTCAGAAATAAAAATATACCACGACTGCTAGCCCCTATAAAATGGCCCTCGGCCAGGAGCTAGCCTCTCTATGTATGTTGGTTTCAGCTAGGCCTTATCAGCCATGATACAATATTTTCCTCTCACTACAAACCACAGGTATCATTATGCATCGTAGTCCACCAAAATGGTGCACACATGAGGCCACCTTCATTGTCGGTTCTATTTAAAAACCGGCAGTGATGTCCATGTCCCCCTATATAAAACAAACTATCGGCCACATACATCGATCCCACCCACCCACAAACTCTCTTAGTCTCATTTCTCATGTTTCACTCTCACTTCTCAAGACATCCACTCTCTCTCTACATGATTTGGTCATGGCTCCTGTATTTTTCAATGGTATTGATATGTTGTCTTCTCCAATATTCTATCTATATTCATTTGATCTATATTTATATTCATATTTCTTTGCATTCTACATTTATATATATTCTTATTCCTTGCATTCGATCTATATTTAATTATGTTGCCACATTTTACTTGGAAGAATTTTTTGTGCATATATTTTATGGTCATATTTTTTTTGCATTTTATCGATCAAGTGGTATGAACAACAGACCTCCCCCACCACAAGAACTAGGTTTCCACCCTAGCGGTGAGTCATTCGCTCCTAATATGGCCATTCCATGGTTCTCTGTTCCAACTATTGTATGAAATATTTTCCAATATCTTTTGTTTTTTTATACTAACAAATAAGTGTAATTAGTTCAATATCATTGTTGCATGCATATATGTCGCAGACTATATCCCTAATAGATTGACTGCGAACAGCACTTAGCTGGTTCTTTATCTCGGACATCATCGAGAACACGACATCTAATGCAAGTGGTCGGCTATGGACGTGTGAACTCAGTTTTTTCATCCCTGTGAGGGGTTCAAATCATCGGAACCATATCCACGGGACGGGAATACAGAGCTCGGACATGATAAGCGCCCAATTAAGTGCCGTGCGCATCTGTTTAGAGGCACTTTGACGTATTTGCTATGATGTGCCTGATTTTTCGCACTTCAAGGCACTTGCTTTGAATGCTGGTGATATCCCCGTCCCGTAAGCAAGCGAATGGTTTGTGAGCTACAACCATGCAGATGTGGTAAAATGGTCACTTATACCTAAGTCGTGGTTATTTGTTGTTTATTATTGTAATAACATTCTCTAATTTTTTTCTTTTTCTCCGCATGAAGATTGCGCTACAGGGCCTTACCTATGCTGCATGTGGCTTGTGGGCCGTTTTAGACCAAGCTACGGAGCAACTCGGGTACGATTGGGACTTCTACAATGGAAACCTCGGCCAGCTCACTATAGAAGGATGCCACTACTACATAAGGATTACTAATAGGGGCAGTGGTCGTTTAGTAGGTTACATCTATGGCCGACCATTCTTTCGGTATTGTGAGGCGCGAGAGAGTGCACTTATACGGGCATTGGACTTCATCGATACAAGCGGATATATAATCCGTGACATCAATTACCATATATGGCTACAGAGGCATGTTAGTGTGCGTGGCCCGATCGATCCCGATAGTGATTCCGATAGTAATTAATGTTTATTTAGCTAGGTTTTCAAGGTCGTAGTATAATTGGGTTCTGATTTTAATATGTACGGCTTTGTGTGTTTAATTATTATTATGCATGTAATTCGTGTAATATTTATTGGGCAACTAGAAATATACATTTCGGTGTCGTATTGGTCTCAAAATTATTCTTAGGCTTGCATGTGCCACGTGTGAAGGAAACACCAAGTTTAGGATTTTTCAGAGATTGTTTGCTACTTTCTGAGGTTTAATTGAATTTCCGCGCGACGACACCTATTAATTATAGGTTGAATTGAGTCTAGCCAGGAAAAGATCTGGAATGGTGCCAAACCTTTACACGGGCTCTAATGTGCCCTAGGGATAAGAATTTTGTGGAGGTGGATGAAAAAATCTATTGGGTCCAAGATGAAATTCACCCTCTTTTGTCTCATTTGGCATAGAAAAAAATATAATAAATAAAAAAAATGATCAGAAAAACATCAGATCCTGTGTGGGGTCTTAATTTGGGTGTACATGCTTGCCAAAAAAATTTCAAGCCATTTCAACATAAGCGGAGTATACATGCCTCACAGAGGTATATTTGCCTTTTCATCGGACCATGACTATACACATAGGTTATCAAGGTTTCTGTGGTTCATAGGCATTCCGGTATCGTATTGGTCTCAAAATTATTTTTAGACTTGCATATGCCACGTGTGAAGGAAACACCAAGTTTGGGATTTTTCGGAGATGGTTTGCTACTTTCTGAGGTTTAATTGAATTTCCGCGCGACGACACCTATTAATTATAGGTTGAACTGAGTCTACCCATGAAAAGATCCGGAATGGTGCCAAATTTTTACATAGGCTCTAATGTGCCCTAGGGATAAGAATTTTGTGGAGGTGGCTGAAAAAAATATATTGGGTCCAAGATGAAATTCACCCTCTTTTGTCTCATTCAGCACACAGAAAAATATAATAAATAAAAAATAATTAGAAAAACCTAAGATCCTGTGTGGGATCTTAATTTAGGTGTATAAGCTTGCCAAAAAAACTTCAAGCTATTTCAACATAGGAATACATATGCTTCTATTTATTCAGCATATAAAAGAATTTTTTTAATATATATAAACATCACTGTCGGTTTCAAAAAACTGGCAGTGATGAGAAGAAACCGACAGTGATGCTGGTTATCACTATCGGTTTATTTTGAAAACCGACAGTGATGCTGGTATAGGATGTGTGCCAAGGTTTATTTATTTTTTATTTTTGACCTTTAGACCGCTTAATAAATTATAAAATTAAACCAAAAAAATTATGCCACCCGGGATTCGAACACGGGTATCGGGGGCTAAGTTGTTGGGTCTTAACCATTGAGCCAGTAGGAGGTATTCGAAAGAAGTGGAAAATATAACGTACTTATGCTGTAACCGCTACACGACAATCACTGCCGGTTTAAAGAATGGTCCGGCAGTGATATTTCTACATCACTGTCGGTTTATACTTACAACCGGCAGTGACGTACCCCCATCACTGTCAGTTTATAATTAGAACCGATGGTGATGAGGTCTGGTATAAAAGCCCGGCGCGGGTTGAAATTATCCAAATTTCAACCCCGCGCCAACTGTTCCTAGACCCGCGCTCCTCTTCTTCGACGCCGACGCCCGTGCACCGCCCCACGCCGGAGCACCCATCCACCGCCCCTCACGCCGCCGTTCCTAGCCTCGCGCTCCTCCTCTTCGATGCCGACGCCCGTGCACCGCCCTACGTCGGAGCACCCATCCACCGTCCCCCGCACCACCGTTCCTAGCCCCGCACTCCTCTTCTTCAACGCCGACGCCCGTGCACCGCCCCACGCCGGAGCACTCCCCACACCGTCCATCGCCCCACACCAGAGCACCGCCGAGGCCTTCAGGAGCGCGCGGACAGCTGCTTTCCCACCCCCATGGTGAGTGCGTGGCTCACTTCCCGCTAAGTATTTGATGAAATGCCCCACGGTTGTTGTCTTCCCAATAGCAACCGATTCCTATTCGATTGAGTTACATGCTGTTACTCCTTGGTTTAGCTATCCTTGTATATACATGATGTTACATAAACCAGTTAGTTTTTTTCCTGAAGAGATTATACTACCTACTAATTTGTTGAGGACCTAGTAATCATGGCCCTAAACTGTTTAAGAACCATTGGTGTTATTTGCATGTTATCTCAAATAGTAGTTGCATAATGTTATGATATCTCTGTACTTTGTAATTATTGCAAGCAATGGAAACTAGCAGTCAAAGGTACACGTTAATGACTGTGGATGTCTTATTTGTGACGGTAGGGAGTGTTCTGTTTGTGTAAGAGTTAGATAAGAATTTCTATTCTTGCTTAAGCAATGATGGATTCTTGTCAAATGTGTACATGTATAATCGCTATAGGTAGAGTGTCAATTGATTTTAATAGAATGTATAGCATGCTTAAAAAAGGCATCTATAGATGTTTGTTCCAGAAAAAAAGTTAAAAACAACTTTTTAAATTGGCTCGGCAGCAGCAGCAAGTATGATTACTAAACCATATTGATCTCCGAATAATAAACAGTCCAATTATTGAGGTAATTTTTTATCATATCAAGGATAAAGAATATTAAATAGATTTAGTTTGGCCATATAACTTGAATAATAACTCTTGTTCAGTGAGTTACTATTACCACTTACCACATGCCTAATTTACTTAAATGTAAAGACAACCATGGCATGGTATGTAGTGCATGTTGGTCACATGCCTAGGATTTATCGAACCTAAGAAGATTGCTATGCTCAAGTCAATCGCTACTCTGGTAATTTGCACAAAAAATACAACATAGAAGCTGAAGCTTTGAGGGCCTACTATAGTCATCTGGCCTACCTTGCAAACCATGGGCAACCGACCTACTATGGTCCAATGAATGCAAACTATGGCCATCTGCTGGCACTGGAGATCGAAGAGAAGCCACCCGCTGGAGATATGAAGATTAGGAGAATTGCTCCTTGGTCTTGGAAAGATATCATGCTTTTATTTATGGCTATGGTCATCACTTTTCTTATTTGGAAGTTGATGTAGGCATAGTTTCGTAGAACAATAGGTGGACTTTGTTGTATGTGGTCAATCAAACAATGAATTTGTTCTAGGTGAACATATGCTATTATTTGACTTTGTTGTATGTGGACTTATTATTAGACTTTGCATTAAACATATTATATATATATGAACATATGCTATTAGTAGTTGTCCGCGGCCAAAACAAACCACGATCGTGTCACAGCCATGACTCATCGTCCCCTATTACCCCATCGCCGAAGAACAGATTGACAACAAGAAGCGGCTGATATCGTTGGGATGGCACGACAAACGGTGACGGTGTCAATCAGGTTGGTGAGAACGAGTAGCCATGGACCTCGTCCGGCCTGCTCGATCTAGGTCAAAATGACCAAGATGGCCAGGTAACTTTGGTATCATGTGACTATGTAGCCACACACGCTAATCAATTGAGAGGGTCATAGCTTACTTGGTGTCTCAAGCAGGAGCCTCCACTGACCGAGGAGCCAGAGGGTTCGGGTAGCAGAAAGGCCAGATCCAAGCGAGGCGTGTCAAATATTCCTGTTGGTAGGAATGCACACTGGCACATTACTGAGTTCGATGAATTCGGGGATCCACTCTCATCGCCTATAGCTTTGACCAACTACAAGACTATCCTCGGGTTACTTGTTAGGGACTTCATCCCGATTAAGTACAGGAAGTGGATTGGGAAAGATGATGACCGGTGGAGCGTTCTCGAAAGTGAGAAGGATTACATATGGGATGTCAAGATCCCAGAGTATTTCACTTTCCCAGCCGAGTATGACAGGGAGTTAGTCAAGAAAAAAACAAAAGAAATCATGGGGACATGCTTCAAGAATTTCAAGGGGACATTGTACAAGAATTTTGTCCTCCAAAATAAAGAGTCAGATTTCGATGGTGGATAGTTTAGCAAGCAGAAGGACTTCTGGCGGGATTTCAAGGAATACAGGTTATCCGAGGAGTACTTAGAACTAAGCAGGAAGAATAAGGAGAATTCGCAGAAAGTGACGAATCCTCATCATCTCGGCTCTCGTGGCTACGCCAAAAAGATGCCAGAATTTGAAGCAGAACTTCAAAAGATGGATCGCCTTGCTGAGGAAGGCGTTCAGGTTGAGACCGCCGATTGGGAGCCCAGATCGGTATTATACTGTATGGGAAGAAATGTATGGCACGCCGAGGACAGGAGCTTTAGCTCCTCAAATCAACCCATGAGCGAACTCATCCAGAGGATCTCCCAGGTAACCGAGGAGGTGAGGCAAGGGACTCGCACTTCTAATAGGGAGAAAGACGTGCTCACCCAAGCACTCGGAACCAAGGTGCACCCTGGTCGCACTAGAGGAACCGGTGTTGTTCCTTGGAAACTAGCATTCCCCCAAGAATCTAACACTTACCAGAGCCGCTCGAGGGGTAGAGCGGAACAGGAGGCAGAGTATTTGAGGAGACTAAAAGAGATGGAAGACAGAATGGAAGCATGGATTGAGGCGACCGTTGAAGCGTGAGTCGAGCAAATTTTACTGTCCAAGGGGTTAGTAGTACCACGAAACCCTACTTCTACTACCTTTAGCCCACAGTTTAGGGATCACAGCAGCTGCAGATCGACCCCGCTCGACAAAGAAGAGGCGAATGTGCCTCATCTGGTGGACGACATCACTGAACCTATCAATGTCAGGTTGTACATCCGTTAGGAATGGACAAAGGACAAGGTGGTGCTTGGCTAGGCCTGGCCTATGGGAGACGGGACAATTAATGGCCGCCCAATTCCACTAGGGTACGCTCACATCACCATTGACAGAATACTTGATAAGAAATATAACAAGATACACATTGAGTACCCTGTAGCGGAAGACAGGCCGAAACTTGGTCAAAACAATGGCTCTCAAGTGGCCTGGCGCAAACACTTCATTAAGCTTGATCATCAATTGCCCTCTGATGATGAGGACGACTGCGAGTCTTCACCCACCCACGATGATCACTCATCATCTCCCAACAGAGATCACTCCCCTCCTCATCTGGAGCCATCACCCCTGAGAAGACAGAGGTCTCCTTCTATTCCTCCTCGTCCGACTCCATCTTCATCAGCCCCGAGAAAAGAGACTCCTCCTCCATCTTCATCAGCGCCGGGATAACAGAATTCTCGTAGTCATCCTCCTCCTCCACCTCAGCCCAAAACAAGATCAAGGACATCCTCGCAGTCGCAGAAAAGGTCCTTGGATTCGGTCGCTAATGCTCCCAAAGTGGACCAACAGAAAAGAAAAAGGCCGTTCAATGGTAGCGTTACCACCTTGATGAAAAAAAATTTACAGCACAATCTCGAAGGAAGATTGTGTTAGTTTCTTCAATCTCTGTGCCTCACTGCCTTTGTATTTGTTGAAGTCCAAATTTGAAAGGCAAACACAGAATAAATACGCTACAACAAGAGACGAAGAAATACACAATAAAGATTTAAGGAACATATAGAAGTACGTCAAAGACAACCCAGGATTAACCATGGAAGAGGCCGCGAACATCTATTATGATGTACAATGGACGGGAACACCGGCAATGAAGTATGAAAGGGGCAATCTTTTAGTTCCCGATGACGAGTATAAAAATTTGACAACATGTATGCGCCAGTTGCATGAATATTACATGGCTCAAACAATAGAGACGGACCACTTTGGTTTTGAGGTTATTATCCGTTCGCCACATGTTTTTCATTATCCTGAAGAAGAGAAGTTCGATGTCGAGTGAAAGTGCTTGTTCCAGCTATACCAGAAACGCTCTCTCGATGTTCAAATGTTGACGCTGTGGACTATGTAAGTACCCTATACACACGATTTTACAATTAACTACTCTCCCGAGACAAATTGTTAACTTTTGAGCACTTCCCATGATTTTATGTAGGTGTATAGCAAAATTTTGCATTCTAAAAAGCAAATGGGATTACATAGGATTCTTGGACCCCTTGCGAGTTAATGAGAGGACATGTCTAGGCCTCTATGGATGTGATGTGGAAGACCTAAAACAGGGATTGATTGTTGTTTTTGACGAATTCACGATGAAGAAGAAAACCCACATACTTCTAGCCTACAACTGCGAGTATGTGTTCTTGGCTTTTAATTGTATGCTTTTTTCGTTAAGATTATTCGATAATTAGGATTCTGTGATTGTAGCAACCATTTCGTCTTCATTTGTGTCAATCTTGCCAAAAATCTAATCGAGGTGTGAGACTCGAAAAAAACCAATTCATCATTTGGATGCACCGGTGGCAGTGCTGAATTAGTAAGCGATGCTAATAATATATTATTTTCTAATCACACATACCGCTTTCTAATGTTTCTCCCTTTAATGTTGCTCAGTGTCCGAAGAAGACATATCGGTGGGACGCCGGTCCTATCCAAGGTTGTCGAAATGGAGGGGAAGTACCTGTCACAGCCGTCGGAAAAACAATGAATGCGGGTTTTATGTAATGTGGGCAATGCTTCGCTACATCGGCGGGAAATCGAAAGAAGCTGATAAGTTGGTGTGTATAATCCCCATTTCATTTATGTCTGTTAATAATTCAATAAAATAATTTACTGTTTCTCTTTGGATATCATCTTTTTTGAACAACAGCGCAAGAAATATAACCACCAAAGGCTGTTAGACATAGAGATCATCGCACTGCAATCGGAGCTCGCAAAATTCATCTTAGCTGAGGTATTGGAAAAAGATAGAGTATTTTCCATTGCACAATCCGTGAGCTACAAGGACCAGTATGGCCCAGAGCGGCTCGCCAGATTATTGTAAGAAGTCCGAGAACATTTCTTTTTTATTTTGAGGGATCGAGATCTGGATAAGAACATTTGAACTGTAACCGTAACATTTGTAATGTTTAATATTGATGGACCTGTCGTCTACGTAGCGTATATAAAGCGAAACCTGATTCCACGAAAAAATATAAATTAAAATCAATTATAAAACAATAAAATGCGAATGGGCCATCACTGTCGTTTAACAACGAACCGACAGTGTTGTCTTGCAAAACACTGCCGATTATCAACAAACCGACAGTGTTGTCTTGCAAAACACTGCTGGCTTAAGCCATGAACCGACAGTGTTGTCTTGCTCAACACTGCCGGCTTGAGCCATGAACCGACAGTGTTGGCTAGCTCAACAATGCCGGCTTGACCCATGAACCGACACTCTTGAAGCAACCTTCACTGTCGGTTAGGACTACAAACCAGCAGTGTTGTTCAACTAGACACTGTCAGATGGAGCCAGAAACCGACACTGTTTCCTGTATATCAGTGTCGGTTTTTAAGAACCGACAGTGATGTCAACCCCCATCACTGCCGGTATGCCACTGTCGGTTCAAAATCCAGCAGTGAAGGGGGTTTTTGAACCAACAGTGATGTCCAGATCTGGGGTGGTGTAACCAAAACACACATATACATCCACAACATTCTCATTACTTTTCTCATGCCAGAACATTTTTTATTCAAAGGGATATTTTCCATTGTACATGTTCTCCATTGGTCACTGGTTTCTAGATATAAACTTCATGGCACATCTATGTAAATAAAAAATGTTACATTTCATATGACCAATGAGGCTACTGGTCAACAACATTTTTATTTCAATCGAACACATAAATGCATAACTTTCACACTAATAAAAGCCATGCAACTAAAAGAAGGCCTTCATCTCATCCTTGAAGTCCATGAGATGCTTCTCCTCCACACACTGTGTCATTATTCGAGTCCCCTTGTTCATTGTAGGTGGAGCCCCAAGAACTGCTACAGCCATGTAGTCTGCATAAGTGAAAGGTATGATATGGTTTGGTACACCCCACCCATAGTCAACCTCAAAGAATCCAAGCCTCGTCCAATCAGACACAAATAGAACATTGTGCTTGAATGTCAGTTGATATGGGTCTACCTTCACATCGCCCGTGGACCATTTGGCAAACTCCAAAGGAAGCCTAGCCTTCCCGTCCCGTATCATCCTAATCACATCAAGCAATCCCCCACTAGCAACATCCTCAGCGGTTGCTGTCACTGTCACCGGATAGAAGCAATTTCCATAGAAGCCCCCATCCTTAGGTAGCACCTGTGTGAGGAGGTGGCGAGTGTTGGCAAAGAAGCAAACATGGACCTTGAAATCCCCATTGTACTTGATTGCCCTGGTCCTAGCTTGCCAAACCTTGGCAATGGCAACATCGAAAGTAGAGCAGTATTGTCCATTGGCTTGAAAGTACTCAGTCTTGACATGTGCAATATTGTCAAAAATCACATCCATAACAAAATGTTTGAACCCAAAGGACTCGAAGGATGGTGGCGGCCCAGGAGGCAGCTTAGGTGGGTTTGGTATTAACGCCCGAGCCCACACAGGTGCTATTGTAAGTTTATCTAGTCCACGGGCAAACTCAGAAATTGCATTGATGAATTGGGCTGCACCGAGCCCATCAGCAAGGGTGTGCACTGCGACCAGCCCCACCACAAATCCTCCACAAGAAAATTCCGTGACCTGGTACACAGTTAAGCTTCATTAATAGAGTTTGGTGGCATGGTGTTTTAAATAATTGAGTTAGAAAATTAAGTTTAGTACCTTGGCGCTCTGACTTAATGAATGTACTTCATAAAAATTATAAAATATTGATAACTAACGAATAAGATTGGGAAAGTATACAACATTTTGTAAGTAATTGGAAGTTTGTGGCATTGTATGATTAAGATGAGATATGGAGAAGCTGCTTCATCATTGTTTAGATGTAGTGGTTGTGTGGATTTTGACTAGAAGCAGGAGACAGAGGATCGGAGTACACACTACCTAAAGCGATGACTTGATACTGCTTCTTTTGCTGGAAACATGGGGCTAGAAACATGGAGTTATGCACTCAGGACTTTGTAGCTACCACAACTGGGTGAGCATAATTGTTCCGTTTTATAGTATCAACAATTGTCTGGTGCTTGATGTTTGTTCAAGCTGTATGTTAGCTGTGTTTACTCTATGCCGAACCTGACTTAGCTCTGGGTGTATGCTGGTTGTATAAATAGAAGAAAACAAGGAAGTCCTGGGGACAAGGTGTACCTAATTTAGTTCAACTACCCTCCTGATTTAGGTCAACTGTGCCTAGATTTGTAGAGGTTTGGATGTTATATATATATATATATATATATATTAAACTGTCTAATGGGAAATTAATAACAAATAGTATTATGGACTTGGTGATGTTTTGTTTACTAGAAAGATGCTATATATATATATATATATATATATATATATATATATATATATATATATATATATATATATATATATACAACTTTTAATTTCTCTCATATAATTAGTATGCAAGACTTATAGGCCATCACTGGTCAGTTTTTCTCCTACGCAAAAATCAGTACTGGAGGAGAAGACAGAAAAGTCACTAGTGGCCAGTGCATCACTCCCATTAGTTTTGGATATAAAGGTCGTGATCATGGACTATTGGTAAAGTGTCTGGAATTACTACATTCATCTCCCATTTTATCTAGAAGTTGTATGGCACTACCACACATGAGTACTTAAAACTGCCAAATTAGGGTCTTGTTGATCGATGTAACATAATTGTCAGTTTTCACAAATATTCCCGGGCTCAAATTAAAGCGATCGTGTTGAAGTGAAAGCTGCAGTAAATGCTATTGAGCTTCATTAACCATCGTCAAGTCAACAAGTCGCTGTAGTTCTCTATACCACACGTACATACGTATAAGAATAATAAGTGGGAATATTGTCTTTTCCATACCAACAACCGACAGTGAGGGTCAATATTAGTTCCCGTATGCGTTATGCGTATGGAGTTATTTACTAGTAATGGAACTCAACTTTAATTATCGTGCGAGATCGATGTGTGTATGTGTGTGCACCCTAGAGGCCTAGACTATGAGGGTCATATTTAGCTTTTTTATGTAAGTACGGTGACAGAAGTCCTGTCAACAACTAACAACACGTGACGCAATGATTCATTATTTTTTAATTAACTTTTTGGTGGTGGACTGGTGACGCAAGCATTTTTCTCAAGTATAACATTTTTAATTATGGAGAGGATTTTCTCTTCTATTGTAACATAGCCCAGAACATTCTTCTGTGGTTGTAGTTTTTTATTTATTAAGCTGAACAATTTCCATTGTAATCTTGAATATTTTTCTCATGGAGCTAGCTGGAACAAGATTGTTCAACTGTTGATTTTTCATGAAAACCAGCAATAATGTCATTCTCATGAAAGTTGGAATAGTTATTTTAGTGAGTGTGACTTTTTGTATTGAGTGGAGAAAATTTCATGGTTAATTACCCAGGATCGGTTTTGCTTATATGAAGTTGGAACATCGAATTTATTGAGCAGGATATAGATTTTTATTTTGTAACCCCCTAAACTGTTGGCAGATTTGATTTAATTTGAAACAACCGTATGCGTCTGAAATGAAGCTTTCTATGTATGATTTTATTTTTTAAGAAATTTTTAGTGGTAGTTTACCAAACGAATGAAGGGACTTCGTTCCAAAAAAGAGGGTGCAGTGTAACATAATGTATAGCTAGTCACTTTGGTGGAGTCAGTATAGTAACACGAACTATTTAATTTTGTTTGATAGGACACGCACATTTCCTCACAACTTTGGAAGTTCAACAAGAACTGCCAGCAATCATCAGCAACACGCCAAGAAAATATCGCTAATGCCATTTCAGGAAAAAGAAAATGTTAGCGTTATTTTTGTTCCTGGATGATGAATGGTCCCCAGTTGGAATTTCTGAATTCACACATAGGTTGCAGTACGTGTACGAACTTTAACTTCATCCAGCCTAAAACATCAGTTTCTAGAAACTATCTTACTGTGAGCCGCTGTTGTTATGTCCATGTTTTCTTTACCGACTATGCTAGATAAATATGGCAATTGCTACAGTACTGCAAAATCATTATTTATGAGTCAGTATAGTAAAACGAAAGTGTACGTACCTGCATCATAATCGGAATACTGGTAGGGTCAACACCTTCCTCCGGAGCCGGCAGCAGCTCTTCCTCGGAGACCATGAGCGGGTAGTCGAGGCCGTTCACGTCGTCAAGGCTGCAGTCCGCGACGGCCTCCACGAACCACGCACCCTCGTCGGTGCACTCGACGCACGCCTCCCCGGCGTACAGCGAGCCCACGAAGCGGCCGGCGAACGGGCGGTAGTCCACCAGCGCGCGGGACAGCGCCGCGCGGATCACCTCTGCCGGCCGCCTGCTGGCAGCAGCATCAGCAGCGTCACGGCGGGCGGTGGCGGCGGCGTCGTCCTTGCGGTGGCGGAACACGTGCAGGGACCGCACCGTGTGGCGCAGGCCTGGCACCCGGTCGATGGCCGACAGCTCGAGCGTCTCGGTCGTCGGCGCCGGCGCGGACAACGACGGCACGACGAAGGACTGGAATTTCCTTGTCACAGTGATGCCCGCCATGGTGGCTTGCTGCTACGACAGACGTAGCTTTGCTAAGTGCGTTGACGGTGCTGTGTTTAGCGTGTATGTGGTGCGCGCGCCCTGCTTGAGGCTATACAAGATGGGTATTTATAGACGAGTCAGATGACAGAGTCAGATGACGATTAGGAGCAGCTCCAACAGCTTTGCGGAAAAATATATATTATCAAATATATGATTTAGCTATTCTCTAAAATAGCAGGAAACCCCTCCAAAAAGTAGAACATTACAACAGCCTTTGTAAATATTCTCTTGTCCATGTTTCATCAAACATCATCATGTACGTAATGATTAAAGATTGGATGGGTCGATCTTTTGCCTCTGATAGCTCGTTTGCTTCGTCCACCCGGTAGCTTCATAGATGGCCAACAGCCCGGCCCGGCCCGGCATGGTCCGATGGGGTTTGGGTCAAGTAGGCACGCCATACCTTGCGGGCCATGACTAACAGGCACGTGGGCCTGATCTTCGGCCCAAAAATGGCCCTATGGACCTTTTTTTTTTGTGCCGGGCCAGCCCGTCAGGCATGCCAGAATTTATCGGCCGTGCCAGCCCATAGCCTGGTTCATATGAAACAACTCGAGAACACATCTCTTCAAAAGGACAAAGGCTCAAACATTTTCATACTTTGGCAACCAAGTAAGAAATGATCACAGTAACTTTTGAACTCACCGTTTCACTTCCATACTTATGAACTTACAAGAACGACAGAATGACATCGACAATTCGTCATAGATAACAAGTATCAACTCACAAGAACGACAGAACGACATAGATAACAGAAACTTAGATAACAGATTGAGCTGTTTGTACAATGTTGCCTCATTAAAAACCTTTCTAGATAAAACTCACCCTTGTGAGAAACCCTAGAAAGGAAAAAAGAGTGCAGCTAGCTCTAAAGATTGTATTAAGTTATTACAGACCATTGTTAAAATGCAAATGTTACACAAGTGAGTGAATGACAAATCCACTCTCAACGACCACAAAAGCACAGCAGCAGCAACTCCACCTTCGTCTTCATCTTCATCAAGTATTCAAGTCCACTCTCAGTCACCAGCAGCAGCAACTCCATCTTCATCTTCATCGAGGCCACTCTCAGTCTCACTCTCAGTCACCAGCAACAGCAGCTCCACCTTCATCTTCATCAAGATACAAATTCTTGAATGCTTCTTCAAGCTCTTTGTTATCAGCAGCTGCATGTTGTTCCCTCTTTTCTCCTAACTCCCAGTCCTTCAAGCAGGTCAGCATCTCAATAGTTTCAGGTAACAAGCGCCAGCGCCGTTCTTCAATGATCCTTCCTGATAAGCTGAAACAAGATTCTGAAGAACAAGTAGACACAGGAACTGACATAATATCTTTTGCCATTATAGATAGGATTGGATAGGTTAGTTTATGATCACGCCACCAAAGAAGTATATTAAAATCGTCCTCATAAGAAGTGACATTGTCACTGTCTAAATAGACTAAGAGTTCAGAACCAACAGAGGTAGAAGAAGAAGAAGTGGTGGCAAAGGAAGGACCAACAACACCTGCTCCTCCAAAGATTCTTCCCTAAGCATGTTTTCTCTTACCTGTATGGTTTGAAGGTTGTGTAACCCTTTGAGACCTAGCTACACCAAACTTCCTCTCATATTTGTTAAACAATTTATATAATTCGGTTTTCATATCAGAATAGTATGAATTGTACTGAGTACCAGTGCTTGCAGCAAGTAATTTGAGAACCCTATGAAAACCTCTCATCTTAGCTCTAGGATAAAAAATGAATACATATGAGTATAACAGAGGTTTGTTCTGCCAGTATTTAAGTAATTTAAGCTTCATAGGATACACAATTTGTCTAAAATTCTAGTCTCTTTCAGCAGCATGCAAATGAGATACAATCTCCAAAACATGGTGCAGTACAAGTGGACTGGTGGGATAATAAACACCAGATAAAACAACAGTGCAGTCATAAAAGAGTTCTAGGAACTCCAATATCTTCTCAGCAACATACTAGTGATTTAGAGACAACAATGCAGATCCATAATTTGAATTAATGAACACAGAAAAAACTGCACTATATGGAACCAAGTGTTTCAGCATAAGATAAGCAGCATTCCAACTAACATCCATATCCAAGCCAAACTTTTTAGGTCTAACACCCTTAGCATTACAGTAGTTTTTGAACGTAACAATTCTTTGATTAGAGGAATTCAAGAAATTAATTGCAGTTGTAAAATCTTCTAGGTAAGGTTTCAACCTCTTTAGTCCAGATTCAACAGTCAAATTAATTATATGACAAGTAGAGCCTTGATGCACAAGAGTATACTTACATTTATTAGGATCTAAAGCCTCAGGTGAAGGATCAGAACCCAAATAACCAGCAAACATGGGTGTCAAAGTTTTCATAGCCTTAGTATTAGAAGAAGCATTATCTAAAGTGATAGCAAAAATCTTATCAATCAGATCAAACTCCTCAACCACAGCAGCAACTCTTTCAGCAATGTTTTCACCAGAATGTTTCACTTCAATCAACCTAAGACCAATAACTTTTTTTTAACTCCCAATCAACATTCACATAGTGAGAAACAACACGAATATAGTCCTTCTTAGTATTACCAGACCAAATGTCTGAAGTCAAAGCAACCGATGAAGCAACAGACAACATAGAATTCTTAAGCACATCACGACGTTCATTAAACAACTTATCAAGATCTCTAGTGGTGGTCCTTCTAGAAGATTTAATAAACCTAGGGTTATGAGCATGAACAATATAGTCCTCGAAGGCCTCTATCTCACCTATACCTAATGGAAGGTCAAGCCTCACAATCAACAGGCACAACTCAGATCGAGCCACAGCAGAATTATAGTTCCAGTTATGCACAAAACCATCAGGATTAAAAGTAAGCCTAGACTGAACCATAGCAGCATGATCAACCTTTTTCCTACAAGATTTTTGGTGCCTAATCAAATGACCAGTACCAGCAGCAGATCTAGCACTAAAACAGCCTTACACATTCTACAGATAGCAATAGTTCGAATCTTGTTACCATTCACCTCCTCATAGATCTCCTCAAAATCAGCCTAGACAGCAGCCTTGCGCTTACCCATAGAAGAAGCGGTTGGAGTACCGTTACCGTCTATATTGTTGGTGTTGGAGGCCACCGCCGTCCCTGTTGTCGTCGTCGCCGCCCCTGCATCACCGCCATCTAGATCGATCAGAGCGGGGCCGCTACCGACGTCGACACCAAACAATGCTGCAGCAATGTCACGGACGGCAGCTCTCCAGCCCCGTTCCTTAATGGTGCGCGCGGCCGCCTTACCCACTTTATGCCGCAGCTAGAGGACGAGGCATCAACAACTGACCTGCAAAAGGAGAAGGTCATAACTCAGAAGGATGAAAAGGTTAGGGTTAGGGTTACGGTTAGAGTTAGGATTAGGGTTAGCTCTTACCTGCGCAACCGAAGCCCGGCGTCGGAGAAGATGAGGGCCACACAGAGGCAACGAGACAGGGAATGGATTAGCAAGGACGGCGAGTGCCGACGGAGGGAGTGACACGTGACGAGGACACAAACTCACATGGTCACCGAGAGGATAGAGGAGAGAGAGGGAAAAGGGAGGGGATCAGGGAACTCAGGGTGAGGTGGGGGAGCGTTGACGAGGTCACCGGAGCCGGGGACGATGGTCGACGGGGACGGTTAGAGACGAGCAAGAGCAAGAGTGCGACCAACGGAGCGAGAGCGAGAGAGAGCGACACGGTGGGGGAGGGGAGAGGATTTCTGAGTTAGGGTTTGGGGAGTGAGGGGGGCAGCCGTGGTGCCTGCATTTTATATGGAGCGGGGGGTGCAGGGGGGAGGGGAGGTGGGCTGGGCCAAATGCAGCGGGGAGCTGGGGAGGGGAGGTGGCTATGGTGCGGCTGGGAGGGGAGGCGCGCCGGCACTGGGCCTACTATTAGGGAGCGGGCTGTGCCGTGCCGGCCCGCATGTCTGGGATGCGGCCCAGGCACGGCCTGCTCCTCTAGGCCATGCCAGACCAGGCCCGCTGGCCACCGGGCCGGGCCATGCTTGGGCCGGACTAAAATACCGGGCCTCGTGCTAGGCTCACGGGCCCGGGCTGCATGCCCATATATAGGTAGCTTTCTCCCCCGCAAGATGGGGACGCGCATGGAGGACGTGGGCTCGGTGGCATCCCCGATCGGCTCCTCGGCAACATGCACCACTGCACTGTCTTTGTGCAGGAGCACAGCGGCTGGCCCCTGCGTGGCCACTGGCCAGGCAGCCGCTCGGTGCCCGGCTGGAGGCAGCGCGCAGTGGCTGGTAAAAAAATTCTACGCATGCGTGCCGTAGATGGTGACCCGTGCAGCACCGCATCACCACCGTCCAAGTGAGATCAGATCAGGCCTCACGCACGCGTGACGAAAGTTGCGATCCGGTAAAACATCAGACGGGATCGTGGCCTGCAACTGCGAATGACTAGCCGATCGTGGCCTGCAACTGCAATGCTGCGAATTACCACCCGGTCCGCCGCTACGAATTACCAGCTGTCTATCAAGTCACATCAATGGCAGTGATGCGGTGCTGCACGGGTCACCATCTACAGCACGCATGCATAGAATTTTTTTTCCCAGCGGCTGTGTCCCTGGCCCCTGCTGCTCATCGCTGGCAGTAGTGGTGGCTGTCTGGCTAATGTAGTTGGCCAACCGGCCGCAGGACACGGCACGAGCACGCCGTGGCACGGCACTACTAGACACGATGTCTTATCCTTGTCGTGCCGCGTAGCGCCGCCGTGCCGGCATCCCGGCCCAGGCACGGCACTACGGCCTCGCATCCGTGCCGTGCTGGCACTACGAGCACGGCCGCCCAGCGTGCCCGTGCCAGCCCAAGCGTTTTCGTCGCTGCCGTTGTCCCCGCGTCGCCGGCGCCACCGGCAGGAGCGACCTCGTCGTCGTTGCTGCAGTTGCGCCTCTTGTTGCTGGCACTGCCGATGTCCCGGAGCTGGCTGCTGGGGCCGGGAGAGAGGAACGATCGGGTTCCGGTCTCCCTGGGGCGAGCTGCCGTCCCTGTGCCCCGCAGCGTCGCCGATGATGTCATCGACCTGGAGCAGGCTGCTACGACTAGGAGAGGGAGAGGGCACCCGGTGGAGTCAGTCTCGGGAGTGAGAGCGCGAGAGAGTCCCGAGAAAGAGATGGGAGCCTAGGAGAACGAGAGAGACGTATCGAGCGGAGGAAGAAACGTGGCGGCGGGGACAACCACTCGAGACAGCGAGTGGGATTTTATATGTAGAGTTTTTTCATCAGAGGCATCCAACGGTTAAGTAAGCATATAGGACATCTAACGGCCGGTAGCAATCGGGCCGCTATAGTGCCAGCCCATTAGTCGTGCCGTGTCCGTGGACACTGCGGGCCGAAGTCGCGGCCCAGGCACGACACTATGCCTGTGCCTAGGGATGAAAATGGTACGGATATTTTCCGACCGTATTCGTTTAGATGGGTTGAGATCTGTCCGTATCCGAGTTTGGATATCCAACATCCGATACCGTATCCATATCCGAATACCCAAATCACATATTTATGATGTCGATATCCAATCGTATCCTATCCAACATAGTTGACACTATCCGTATTCAAATCTGAATCCGGACAGAAATATAAAAACAAATGTAATATCGGTGATATATCCGATCCATTTTCATCCTTGCCTGTGTCCATGCCGGCACTGGCACTATAGCCTTCGTGCTGTGCCGTGCTCGGGCCATGCTTTTTCAGGCCGTGCCTGTACAGGCTCGTCGGCATGGCCCATTTGGCCATCTATACTGGTTGATGTCTCGGCGCGCGGAAGAATCACAGTACGCGCACGCGCGGGGCAGCCCGCTACGGTGTTATTCATGGATTTGGCGAGCGAGTCGACCCATTTGCTTTTTATGGCCAGCAAAAAATAAGGAATAGCTACTAGTAGCTACTTTTAGATGATGAGATAGAAAGTCTGTGGAGACCTATATTTTACAAATTGGATTATATGCAGGGAATAGCCAATCTCTTGGAGATGTACCTTTGGGCGAATATTTTTTCTCCAAGCAGTATATATATCCGGTAATGCTATTAGAGCGTCCGGACACAGGGAGTCTCTCCGAACGCTACGTAGCCTCACGTTTGTCCACGTATTGCATCCACCACAATCGGTACCCCATCTCATCTCTTTCTCTCCTCTATGTCTCCAAGAAATCACACAGCCCACCGCTGCCTCCGTCCTCCATCCAAGCTGACCACACCGCCTTCTCCTTCAGCTTGCGCAGCGCCTCTCCGGCTCTTCCTCAACCCCAGTGCCGTCGGGATGCCTAGACGTCGTGGGCCCACTGCTGCCCCTGCAGATGGTAGGCACATGCGCTGGGGCGCTTCAGGTCGTCCCCGGCCGAGCCAAGGGCACCCACGAGGACGGCCCATGCTGGTGGTGCTCGCTCACCGCCGGCTCCCCTCCCCCTCCCTGTAACACCCTAGATGTTAAGCATGCATTTGGCATTGGCATTGCGTGAGCACAAGCATCATTGACCATCTGTGAGCATGAGCATCTCAAATTTTATCTCTATGATTGCTTATATCACATGTGTTTGTTACTAAATGCTTTACATATGCTACGATTTACAAGTGACCAATGTGTCGGTGTTTTGGACCAGCGGGCCCTCAGCCAACTAGTAAAAATGTACTGTGTGCCCCTAATCCCGGATGGTGATGCAAAGAGACACAAGGTTTATACTGGTTCGGGCAATAGGTGCCCTACGTCTAGTCTAAGAGATCGATCTTGTATTTCTTGCACCGAAATGCTCGTAGTAGGGGGTTACAAGCAGGGTGAGAGAGGGAGCTAGTCCCAGGTCTCTGCGTGGAGCGGCATGGATTGCTTGAGATGTTGATCTCAGGCGGTGGGGAAGCGTGCGCATTACAGAGTGTCGAGTGTGTGTTCGTCTACCTCGTGAACCCGTCTATGCCTGGGTGTGTGCGAGCGTGAGAGTAAGTCTGTCCTCCTATACGTGTTCGTCTATCTCGTACGCTCAGGTCCCCTAGAAACGGCCCCGATCCCTCCCTTTTATAGTTGAAGGGGGGGGGTCAGGGGTGATACATGTGTTAGCTACGCGGCGTCGTGCGAACAGAGGCGGCATGTTCGAGCCCTGTAGCATGTTACTATGGCGGCATGGTTGATGGAGTGGTCCTGCCCTTGAAGTGCTAGAGCAACGCATCGGTCATATCCGATCCTGTGCGACGTGGGAGCTCCAGTGATAGCTTGACGTAGAGCCTAGCAAGCGACGTGCTGGTTGCTGTGTGTTGACTGTGTGAAGAGCCGAGGCTCAGTTGGTGCCGAGGCCGAGCCGTCGTGGGGGGGCTCGGCGGGCGTGAATCCCGAGGTTGCCGAGACCCTGAAGTAGACTGCCGAGGCGTGGAGGGAGCAGTTGGTCCTGTACACTAATTCCGAGGCTATAGTAACCTAGACTTGACTCCACACGCCGCGTTGTTCCTGGAGCAGGCGTTAGGTAGCACAGTGCAGTACGGGCACCGGTCGTGGGCACAGTACCGAGCACAGCGGCCGGTAACCCCTGCCCTGTCCTGTCCTGGACGGTATGGTGCTGATGCGACTTCCCGTCTCATCGGCTACTCTGCCTTGTTGAGCTGTCGTCCGTTTGACGTCGAGGGAGTGGTTGGTCGCATTAATTGGACGCGACGCTCTGTTGGGGAGATTGGTCGAGGCAGAGGCGACGGGGTTATTGTCGAGCCGGCTTCGAGCGAGACGGAAACTCGGTGTCTTGTCCGAGGCTATACGTGCGGGGCCTCGGGCGAGATGGAGAATCGGTTCCCCGGCCGAGGCCTTTCGCGCGAGGTAGAAAATCGGTGGATCGTCCAAGGCCTCTCGTGCGAGGCCCCGAGCGAGGCAGAGATTCGGTAGGCCGTCCGAGGCCTCTCATTCAAGGCCTCTAGCGAGGCGGAGAGTAGGTGGCCTCGGACATGGCCGGGGTTTAGCCAATAGTTGTCTCTTGGCTTTGATTTCGATGGGGTCTAAGCGATTTTTTATTGTTGCTTAGGGGACCCCTTCTCGTGGTACCCGACAGTAGCCCCCGAGCCTCAGGTAGAGTGTGAGCGCTCTCCTTGAGGTTTTGACGAGACTCGGCTCGCAGCAGCTCCTGGCGGGATGGTGTTTCGTACTCGAGGCCTCGGTGGGTGCGCGCGAGCGCACCCGCTGGGTGTAGCCCCTGAGGCCCTGGGAGAGTGGATTTATTCCCCCAGGGGCTTTTCTTACATCGTGTGAGGGGTTAATTGTGTTTGTTGAGCCCATGAGTACGAGTTTGGGTCGCTGGGCCTCGGTTTGGTTGCAGGAAGAGCCCCCGAACGTCTACGCGGAGCAAGAGGTCGATCAGGAGTTTCCCTATCTTTTTTTTGTGCGGCCCTCACGCATCCTTTTCGTTCAGAAGGAGGGGTGGAGGACGCCATGCTACCCTTGGTGGGCGCGAGCAGTGACACCTCCGGTGAGCTGTTATCAGGTAAGTCCGAGTGGAGGCCCGTGCCCCATTCGATAGGGGTCGGCTAGCGGTCTAGAGACGCACTCCAAGAGTACCAGAGGGGCTTCTCTAGTGGGTGTCGGGGCCATTCGATGGGCCCTGGTGGCTCGGTGCCTCCCTATGGTGGGATCCCATTCAGAGACGTCCCTGTCGGTCTCGGACAAGACTTAGGGCGTCCTGAGCAATCGTTTGCTTGGGCCTTGGCCATGCGTGGGCTCGCCCATAGTTGTCCCTGACTCTACTGCCCTGGGGCGGCTGTCGAAACCCTCGGGGGCCCAGCCTTCAAACCCTTGGACCGTAACGGGCTCGATGCCCTTTATTGCGTTTTTCTAAGCCTTTGAGTGCGAGCTTGGGTCGCTTGTCTTCGTCCTGGGTGCAGGAAGAGCCCCCGAGCCTCCGCACGGAGCGAGAGGACGGTCAGGTGTTCCTCTGGCTTTTTGTGCGACCCTCGCGCATCCTTTTTGTTTGGATGGAGGGGTTGTTTGCCGAGCCCCCTCGAGTGCAAGCCTGGGTCACTGGGTCTCAGCAAGGTTGCAGGAAGAGCCCCCTAGCCTCTACACGGAGCGAGAGGGCCGTCAGGGGTTCTCCTGGCTTTTTGTGCGACCCTCGCGCGTCCTTTTTGTTTGGACAGAGGGGTTGTTTGCCGAGCCCCCTCGAGTGTGAGCCTGGGTCGCTAGGTCTCGGCAAGGTTGCAGGAAGAGCCCCCTAGCCTCTACACGGAGCGAGAGGGCCATCAGGGGTTCCCCTGGCTTTTTGTGCGACCCTTGCGTGTCCTTTTTGTTCGGACGGAGGGGTTGTTTGCCGAGCCCCCTCGAGTGTGAGCCTGGGTTGCTGGGTCTCGGCAAGGTTGCAGGAAGAGCCCCCTAGCCTCTGCATGGAGCGAGAGGGCCGTCAGGGGTTCCCCTGGCTTTTTGTGCGACCCTCGTGCATCCTTTTCATTCAGAAGGAGGGGTTGTTTACCGAGCCCCCTTGAGTGCGAGCCTAGGTCGCTGGGTCTCGGCATGGTTGCAGGAAGAGCCCCCTAGCCTCTGCATGGAGCGAGAGAGCCGTTAGGGGTTCCCCTGACTTTTTTGTATGACCCTCGCACATCCTTTTCGTTCGGAAGGAGGGGTGGAATATGCCAGGCTACCCTTGGTGGGCGCAAGCGGTGACACTTCCGATGAGCTGTTATCGGATAAGTCCGAGTGGAGGCCCGTGCCCCATTCAATAAGGGTCAGCTAGCAGTCCAGAGACGCACTCCAAGAGTACTAGAGGGCTTCTCGAGTGGGTGCCAGGGCCGTTCGATGGGCCCCGATGGCTCGGTGCCTCCCTACGGTGGGATCCCATTCGGAGACGTCCCTGCTAGTCTCGGACATGACTTAGGGCGCCCCAAGCAATCGTTTGCTCGGGCCTTGGCCATGCGCGGGCTCGCCCATAGTTGTCCCTGACTCTACTGCCCTGGGGCGGCTGTCGAAACCCTCGGGGGCCCAGCCTTCGAACCCTTGGACCGTAACGGGCTCGATGCCCTTTATCGCGTTTTTCCGAGCCTTTGAGTGAGATCTTGGGTCACTTGTCTTTGTCCTGGGTGCAGGAAGAGCCCCCGAGCCTCCGCACGGAGTGAGAGGACGGTCAGGGGTTCCCCTGGCTTTTTGTGCGACCCTCGCGCATCCTTTTTGTTTGGACGGAGGGGTTGTTTGTCGAGCCCCCTCGAGTGCGAGCCTAGGTCACTGGGTCTTGGCAAGGTTGCAAGAAGAGCCCCCTAGCCTCTGCACGGAGCGAGAGGGCCGTCAGGGGTTCTCCTGGCTTTTTGTGCGACCCTTGCGCGTCCTTTTTGGTCAGACAGAGGGGTTGTTTGCCGAGCCCCCTCGAGTACGAGCCTAGGTCGCTAGGTCTCGGCAAGGTTGCAGGAAGAACCCCCTAGCCTCTGCATGGAGCAAGAGGGCCATCAGGGGTTCCCCTAGCTTTTTGTGCGACCCTCGCTCGTCCTTTTCGTTCGGATGGAGGGGTTGTTTGCCGAGCCCCCTCGAGTGCGAGCCTAGGTCGCTGGGTCTCGACAAGGTTGCAGGAAGAGCCACCTAGCCTCTGCATGGAGCGAGACGGCCATCAGGGGTTCCCCTTGCTTTTTGTGCGACCCTCGCGCATCCTTTTCGTTCGGAAGGAGGGGTTGTTTGCTGAGCCCCCTCGAGTGCGAGCCTAGGTTGCTAGGTCTCGGCAAGGTTGCAGGAAGAGCCCCCTAGCCTCTGCATAGAGCGAGAGGGCCGTTAGGGGTTCCCCTAGCTTTTTTGTATGACCCTCACGCATCCTTTTCGTTCGGAAGGAGGGGTGGAATATGCCAGGCTACCCTCGGTGGGCGCGAGCGGTGACACTTCCGGTGAGCTGTTATCGGGTAAGTCCAAGTGGAGGCCCATGCCCCATTCAATAGGGGTCGGCTAGCGGTCCAGAGACGCACTCCAAGAGTACCAAAGGGCTTCTCTAGTGGGTGCCGAGGCCGTTCATTGGGCCTCGGTGGCTCGGTGCCTCCCTATGGTGGGATCCCATTCGGAAACCTCCCTGCCGGTCTCGGACACGACTTGGGGCATCCCAAGCGTTTCGCTTGCTTAGGCCTTGGCCCCATATGGGCTCGCCCACAGTCGTCCCTGACGCTATTGCCCTGAGGCGGCTGTCGAAACCTTTGGAGGCCTAGCCTTCGAACCCCTAGACAATAATGGGCTCGGTGCCCAGTTCCTTCATCTAAAAGGAATCGGGTGGGGATATTCCCCTCCCCATTGGCTTGACAACGGCAAGCGCGCCTTTTGAGGTGGTTTTCCTAGGGAGGCGGAACGGCGCCTGCCGCTGCTGTGGTCAGACGCGATGCTCTATCAGCGGATGGGACATAACTGTTCATGCGTAAAATAAGGAAAAGGTGGGTGCGTGGGCGGTTACATCGGATCTGGATTAACTATGCCGGATCTGAGGGAACTTTCCCAATTTCGTCGCCTACCCGTTTTGCTTCCTTCCTGCATAAATACGCAACGAGCCTCGCCCCTCCCCTCCTTACCTTGCCTGCATTCGCCTTTACCGCTCTTGAGCTATTGCTAGGAACAAAGAGCTCCGCGGAGAAGAAGAGAGAAGGGCGAGGTAGAGAGAGCGAGAGAGGCTCACCGCCGTTGTTGTATTCTCCATCGCACCCATGGCCGGTGCCGTTGTCATTAAGGCAGACCCTTGGGGTCAGTCTGACGTATCTATGGAGACGCTCCAGTCGCTCATCGACGACGGCCTTCTCCGTCTGGTTACCGACCCCAACCGGCCGGAGTGGATTGCTCCGTCGGGTGAGCTGGAGCCGAGGCCACACGACGGCTACGTTGTGAGCTTCGTGTCCTTTCACGAGCGCGGCCTCGGCCTGCTGGCAAATCGGTTCATGCGGGCGCTCCCGCACTACTACGGTGTGGAGCTCCACAACTTCAACCCCAACTCCATCGCGTAGGCGGCCATCTTCGTTGCCGTCTATGAGGGGTACCTAGGGATTGCTCCCCACTGGGAGCTGTGGCTCCACCTCTTCTGGGCGGGGCATACCACCAAGCCGACGGGCACGACGGGCATGAGGAAGGTGGTGAGGGCTGGCGGCTGCACTCTCCAAGTGCGCTAGGACCGTTAGCACCTTTACATCCTAGCCCAGCTCGTGTCAACAAATCGCCGCTGGTACACCAGCTAGTTCTACCTCCGCAATGATGACGGCGAACTTCCCCCTACACCGGGTGGATCATGGAGAGCTGTCCGGAGAAGTGGAGGTATGGCATCCCGAAGGAGGATCAGCCCAAGCTATAGCTGCTCTTGGAGGGACAAGAGAGGCTGCGCGGCCGTGGCCTCACGGTGGCTGTGGTCGTGGTGGTCTTCCACCGCCGGAGGGTGCTGCCGCTGATGGCTCGGCGACGGCGCCTGTTCGAGATGAGACCGGATGAGCCGATCGAGGGCATCTGTTTGTCCGCCTCCGCCCTCTCCGACGAGGAGATTCTTCGTCGGGTGAGAGAGACGGTGGAGGGGTAGTTGAAGATCGGTGGTCTGACCGTGTTCGCGATGCGCCCATCGCAGGGGTATCTTTCTTTGGTAAGTCACGCGCTGTTGTGGCCCCTGAGGCCTCCTTGTTCCTTACTATTTTCTGGTCCCTTATTTGCGTTTGCCGTTCCTATAGGGGATGAGAGACATGCAAGCCTCCCCGCCGCCTGTTCCTGAGGACGTAGCACGGCGAGCGGCGAACCGGGCGCATGCCGAGGCACTAAAGAAGCAGAAGGATGCCGAGGAGGCAAAGCGCACGAGGAAGATCCTGTGCGCGAGGGGCTAGAGAATCGCCGCTGGCAGCAGAGGCAGGACGGTCTCCTGGTGGAGTCGTCTCTGTCGCTGTCACTATCGACGGATGCTTCGGACGAAGATGACGAGAGTGAGATGGGGCGGGGTCCCCTAGACCATCTCCCTAACATCGGGGAGATAGTGCTCGGGGTGTCGGCGAGCAGCCCAATGTTCCTAGGAGGAGGAGGATAGGATGCCACGGGGCCTGTGATCGCCCGCCCCGAGGCCGAGGCCGACACGCCCGAGGCACAGGCATTGGGAAAACACGCCGTCAGCCCGGTGGGCTCGATGGCAGAGGTGGAGCAGGTGGTGGCGGAGGCGACGCAACTACCCCTACAGAGGATCGAGGGGGCGCCGGAGTCCGGCGAGAGCCGGCCAGCACTAGTGGATACGGAGGCCGTGCCACTACCCCCACCATTGCCATTGCAGAGGCGGGTTGCAGTGCCAAAGCGGTTGCACCCCCGCTCGAGGTGAGTGTTTTTTCAGCGGAGTTCATATCGTTTCCCGCTCGCTTTATGGTCATATGCTGACCAAGTGGGTGTTTTGCCTTCAGCCGGAAGCATAAGGCGGAGGTGCCTGCCTTGGCGCCGCTTAAGTCGCTCAAGGTGAGCATGGGCTCCACCGCTCAACAGGTGGTGGAGGCGCAGGCCATCGTATAGCGTGGCAGGGCATTAGTGAGGGCCGACCCGAAGGAGCTGGTCACCTAGGGGGAGGTTATCGGGGCGGCCATGGAGCAAGTGGGGGAGGAAACGCCTACGCCCCGCGAGGCCGAGGCCCGCGAGTTAGATGGGGCCGAGGCGCCCTCAGTTGCTGAGGCCACCGAGGGCGAGATAGAGGCCCCTCAGACTTCCGAGGCCGAGGCGACAGAGGCCGGGGTGCCCTGGACCGCCGAGGCCAACGTGGCGGGGACCGGAGCCCCTGAGACCACCGAGGCCACGGTGGTGGGGACTGGAGCCCCTGAGACCGCCGAGGCTGGGGTGGTGGGGACTGGAGCCCCTGAGACCGCCGAGGCCAGGGTGGCGGGAGCCGGCGTGAGTGCGGCGAAGCCGGCGACCCAAGAAGTGGAGGCGGAGGCGGGGCAAGCCTCAAGGCCGCTGTTGGTCCAAGGCCCGCTGCCGTTGTGGGAGAGCGCCCAGGAAGTGGAGGTCCATTCGATCTCCTCCAACGATACTTCCTAGGCGAAGAAGGTGGTCGATGCCGAGGCGGTCGACACTATGGAGCAGCCGACTTTGACCTCGGGCGAGGGAAGCTCGGCCCTCATGCGGGTACGACCCAAGCCCCACGGGTGGGATCACCCGCGTGTCCTGTGGTAGAGCCAGGGTGACCCTAAGGGGGAGCCTTTATTTGCCCTCGAGGATGCGGTCGAGGGCGGGCACTGGGACACCTTCGAGCAATACCGCCAGCTGGCGGTGCGATCGCTACGGACAGCGCTGTCCGTCATGGCCGATGATCTGCCTGGGGTCGCCCATGTTCGTGCCTTCATTTCTCATGTGGTGTCGTCTTTTTACGAGTTTTCTCATAGTGAATGACCCCTGTTTTACCTATCTAGGAGCTCAAGACCCCGTCCCTCGGGAAGTCATTGTTCCTCCGATGGGAGAGGGATGTCTGGGACCAGCTCCAGCGACAGAAGGGCCTGCTTGCTGACACCAACGAGGTTCTATCGGCGCGGAGCGCGGAGGTGGAGGACCTCTGGCTCCGCTATGCCGATATGAAGGCCAAGGTGGCCACTGCTCAGGAGCAGGTCGCCCCTTTGGTGGCGTGGGTCAAGGAGCTGGAGGAGGAGCTGACCCGGATGGCCGGCGATCGGGATGCCTTTTGGTCTCGGGCTGAAGAAGCGACAGTCTCTACCAAGGCCCTAGCTAGGCAGCTAGGGGTGGAGCAGGGTGTGCACCTACTGATGAAAGGCTCCCTGGCAGAGGCCCTCAAGGTGGCCGAGGCCTCCTAGACCGAGGCTGTGGTCTGGAAGGGAAAGGTCGATGGTGAGTCATGTTCCCCTTATTTTATTTGCTTTTCTTGTGTTCGACCCCAAACTCCTTGGTGTGATGTAGAGCTAGGGAGAGAGGCTTCTAGGGCGGCTGAGGCTTATCGGGTCGAGGTCCAGGGCTGGAAGGAGAAAGCCGAGGCCTCTCGGGTCAAGGCCCAACACTGGAAGGAGAAAGTCGAGGCCTCTCGGGTCGAGGCCCAGCGCTGGGAGGAGAAAGTCGAGGGTGAGTCCCGTAGGCCTCCACCCCTATTTGGCTTGTTTTCCTTTGCGCTCAACCCCATTCCATTTCTTTTGGTGCAGAGTTGGAGAAGGAGGTCACCCGGGCAGCTGAGGCCTCTGTCGTAGTGTAGGCGGTGCTTGAGGCTGAGATCGGGGAGCACGATGCGCTAAAGAGTGCCGCTCGTACCATGTGCGATGCCCTAGAGGTTGAGGGGGCCCAGTCGGGCAGCTCCCTTAAGAGCCGCTTGGTCGCGTTGAGTGGCCAAGTGCGCGAGCGACTTCGGGGGGCGCTGCACGCGGGCGTCAAGCGTGCCCTGGCCGTCATCTCCTCGCACTACGCTGGCATCGACCTTGAGGCCGTCAGTGATGACTATGTCTTGCCAGAGGACGATGAGGAGGCTGACGAGGAGGTCGCAAAGCTGAAGGAGTTAGCTGAGGGCCCCGGCACGACACTGGCCAAGCTGTTTGAAGAGGAGGTGGTCCCTCCCCCGCCGTCCGCCGATGCTGGAGACCCTAAGCCCTGACCTGGGCCCAAGTGGCCATGTAAATAAATTAGGGATTACGTTACAGTATCATAACGCTGGTGGCCTGTTGAGGCCTTTTTGAAATACTTATGCGTCTACGCTTCTTAATCATTTTTCTTTATTGTATTTCCGAGCCTCTACCCTCTGTCTTGTTTCTGAGCATATCACTTGCAAACAACTTCCTCAGAGCCTAAGCCGTCCCTAGGGCGAAAAGGTGGTGAGGGAGTGCCGTAGCCCAGAGGCGTAGGCCGTCTCACAACTCGGCCAACCTTTTGGCCCTGAGACAGACTTTCGGTCCTTAGGTCTTTTACAATTGACTTGTCAGAGCGTGATAGAGAGTTTGGCATAGATTTTTTTTTCAAAAAATGACTAAAAAACGGTGCGTGGGACTTAGGGGAGAGTCCCCCCTTCTAGCCCCCGAGGGAGGCTCGGTTCTGTAGAGGCAGAGCCATGTCTCCCTAATGGAGTTATTGTATCACTGAGGCCCTTGATGGGCCCAGAGGTTTCTCAAAAGGTTAGAACAACTAAAGAACGTTTCTTAATTGTATTTCGAGAAACAATATATACAATGCTTGGAAATTTAAGGGTAAAAGTGACATAGCTCTTCTATGTTCCCAGCATTGGTGAGGATTTTGCCCTTCTCGTTGGCTAGCTTGTAGGTCCTGGGCTTCAGTACTTGGGTGACGATGTATGGTCCTCCCCACGGTGGGGTCAGCTTGTGGCGGCCCTTGTTGCTCTACCTCAGCCTCGGCACCAGGTCGCCCACCTTTAGGTCTCAGCTTCGAATGCGCTAGGCTTGATAGCGTCGTAGGGCTTGCTGGTACTTGGCCGAATGTAGAAGTGCAACGTCTCGGGCTTCCTCCAGTTGGTCGAGGGCGTCTTCGCGGGTGGTGCGGTTGCTTTGCTCGTTGTAGGCCTATAGCCTCGGGGAACCATATTCTAAGTCAGTGGGGAGGACGACCCTGGCTCCATAGACTAGGAAGAACAGTGTGAACCCCGTGGCTCGGCTTGGAGTGTTCCTCAGGCTCTAGATGACCGACAGGAGTTCGGCAAGCCATTTCTTGCCAAACTTCTTCAACCGGTGTAGGATCATGCCGTTGTAGGATCATGCCGTTGGCATGTTCTACTTGGTCATTTGTCCTAGGGTGTCCTATGGCCGACTAGGCCACACGGATGTGGTGGTCGTCACAGAACATCAGGAATTTTTGGCCGGTGAATTGTGTCCCATTGTCGGTGATGATGGTGTTCGGAACCCTAAACCTGTGGATGATATCGGAGAAGAACAGCACCGCTTGCTCGGACTTGATTTGATTGATCAGACGAGCCTCGATCCACTTGGAGAACTTATCGATTGCTACCAGTAGATGGGTGTAGCCCCCGAGGGCCTTCTACAGAGGCCCAACCATGTCGAGCCCCCACACGGCAAATGGCCATGTGATAGGGATGGTTTGGAGGGCTTGAGGCGGGAGATGCGTCTGCCGTGCGTAGTACTAGCATCCCTCGTAGGAGCATACGAGCTTGGTGGCGTCAGCAACCGCTGTTGGCCAGTAGAACCCTTGGCGGAAGGCATTTCCGACGAGCGTCTGAGGTGCCGCATGGTGCCCGTAGGCTCCCGTGTGCATGTCCCAAAGTAGGGCTCGACCTGCCTCGATAGTGATGCATCATTGGAGGACGCTAGATGGGCTTCGCCTGTACAATTCGTCGTTGCTGAGAACGTAAGTCTTGGCTCGCCGAGCAAGCCGTCGGGCTTTGGTCCTGTCAGCGGGAAGCTCTCCTCGGACAAGGCAATCAAGAAACGGGACTCACCAGTACGTGCCCTGGTTAGCCTTCGGAGGCTCCATGTTGACTTCCATGACCTCGGGCTCGGCTGAAGGAGTCTTGGCGATAGAGGGAGCCTCGAGCCCTATGGGGGGCTCGACCACTGGGCCCTCTTCTGCCGCCGAGGTGTAGTCGATGGAAGGTTTGAGGAGGTCCCTGGCGAAGACGTTTGGGGGGACTGGGGCCCATGCCGACACCATCTTTGCCAGTTCATACACGGCCTCGTTGAATTTACGCACGATGTGGTTGAGTTCGAGACCGTCGAACTTGTCTTCAAGGCGACGTACCAGCTTGCAGTACACCTCCATTTTGGGGTCATGGGAGTTCGACTCCTTCATCACTTGATCGACAACGAGCTACGAATCGCCCCATACGTCGAGACACCGTACTCCAAGTTCAGTGGTGATCTGCAAGCCATTGATGAGGGCTTCATACTCGGCTGTGTTGTTGGAGGCGGCGAAGTGGAGCCGAATCATGTAGCGCATGTGTACTCTGAGGGGTGAGATGAAGAGCAGACCCGCGCCCACCCCGGTCTTCATCAGGGACCCATCGAAGTACATGGTCTAGTATTCTGCCTGGACTTGGGCAGGTGGCAATTGGGTGTCGGTCCTTTCTGCCACAAAATTGGCTAAGACCTGAGATTTGATTGCTTTCTGAGGCGCAAAGGACAGAGCCTCCCCCATGAGTTCGATGGCCCACTTGGCTATCCTACCCGAGGCCTCCCGGTTATGGATTATCTCCCCTAGGGGGAAAGACGACACCATGATTACCAAGTGGGATTCGAAGTAGTGACACAGCTTGCGTCGAGCCAAGACTACAGCGTAGATTAGTTTCTAGATGTGGGGGTAGCGTGTTTTGGTCTCAGAGAGTACTTTGCTGATGAAGTAAATAGGTTGTTGGATGGGTAGAGCATGCCCCTCTTCCTGCCTCTCGACTACTATGACCATGCTAACCACTTGGGTCGTTGCGGTGACATAGAGTAAGAGATCCTCGCCCTTGGCTGGTGGTACCAGGACAGGAGGATTGGTGAGCAATGCCTTGAGTTTGGCGAGCGCTTCTTCGGCCTTGGGGGTCCAAGAAAAGCGTTCTGATTTCCTCAAGTGGCGGTACAGAGGCAAGCCTTTTTCGCCAAGGCGTGAGATGAAGCGGCTCAGGGCCACAAGGCATCCCATAACCCTCTATACTCCCTTGAGGTCTTGGATCGGCCCCATGTTGGTCACGGCCAAGACCTTCTCTGGGTTGGCTTCGATGCCGCGTTTCGAGACTATAAATCCTAAAAGCATGCCTCGGGGGACCCCGAAGACAGACTTTTTGGGGTTAAGCTTGATGCTCTTTTCCCTAAGGCATCTAAAGGCTATTTCCAAGTCATTGATGAGATCACTGGCCTTCCTAGACTTGACCATGATGTCATCCACATAGGCCTCGATGGTCCGCCCAATGTGCTCGCCAAAGACATGGGTCATGCACCGCTGGTATGTGGCCCCTGCATTTCTGAGGCCAAACGACATAGTCACATAGCAGTACATGCCAAACGGTGTGATGAAAGAAGTCGCAAGCTGGTCGGACTCTTTCACCTTGATCTAATGGTAACCGGAATACGCATCAAGGAAGGATAGGGTTTCACATCCCGCAGCGGAGTCGATGATTTGGTCGATTCGGGGCAATGGGAAAGGGACTTTTGGACATGCTTTATTTAGACCGGTGTAGTCTACACACATTCTCCACTTCCCATTTTTCTTCTTAACTAATACGGGATTAGCTAACCACTCTGGATGGGACACTTCTTTGATGAATCTAGCTGCCAGAAGCTTCTGTATCTCCTCGTCGATGGCTCTGTGCTTTTCCTCGTCAAATCGGCGCAGGCGCTGCTTCACTGGCCTAGAGCCAGCCCGGATGTCCAAGACATGCTCGGCGACCTCCCTCGGTATGCTCGGCATGTCCGAGGGACTCCACTCGAACATATCGGCATTCGCGCGAAGAAAGTCGACGAGCATGGCTTCCTATTTGATGTTGAGGGTGGCACTGATCCTCAGCGCCTAGTCGTCGGGGCAGGTAGGGTCGATCGGGACGAGTTTGATGGCCTCCGTGGGGTCAAAAGTCCCAGCGTGACGCTTGGAGTCGGGCACCTCGCTACCGAGTTGGTCGAGGTTGACGATGAGGATCTCGGCCTCTATGATAGCCTCTGTGTACTCGATGCACTCGATGTCGCAGTCGTATGCATGCTCGTACGTGGACTCGATAGTGATGACGCCATTGGGGCCCGGCATCTTGAGCTTGAGGTACGTGTAGTTGGGGACCGCTATGAACTTGGCATAGCATGGCCACCCCAGGATGGCATGGTAGGTTCCCTTGAACCCAACCACCTCGAAGGTGAGGACCTCCTTGCGGTAGTTGGAGGGAGTACCAAAGCAGATGGGCAGGTCGATGTGCCCGAGGGGCCACGTGCGTTTCCCCGGCACAATGCCGTGGAAAGGCACGGCGCCACCCCGGAGCTGCGACTGGTCGAGCTCCAAGAGCTCTAGGGTGTTGGCGTAGAGGATGTTGAGGCCGCTGCCTCCGTCCATCTATACCTTAGTGAGCCGGGTGTTGCCGATGATGGGGTCGATGACAAGTGGGTACTGCCCGAGGTTTGGGACATAATCGGGATGGTCGTCCTAGTCAAAGGTGATTGCCTCCCGAGACCAGTTGAGGTACCGAGGAGTGGCCACCTTCACTGAGAAGACCTCCCGGTGCTCCCTCTTCTGTTGGTGTGCTGTGAGGCACACTGAAGGCCCGCCAAAGATCATGAAGGCATTGTGCACTTTGGGGAATCTGTCGTCTTATCATCATCCTTGTCGCCGGCGCCCCTCCTCTTGGCATCATCATCGGGGAGCCCGAGCTTGGCGTAGTAACGCCAGAGCATGGTGCACTCTTAGAGGGCATGCTTCACCGGGCCCTGGTGGTAAGGGTAGGGTTTCTTAAGCATATCGTCGAAGAGCCCGAGGCCCCTGGGGCCTCGGGGATTTTTGCGCTCTACGGCCACGACTAGGCCGGCCTCGAGGACTTCTTGCTCCCACTGGCTCTGTGAGAGGAGGGAGATGTTCTCGCATCGAGTCCGATAGGAACAACGGGAGGTTGTGGATGATGAGCAGGTCATCGTCCACGCCACCTAGCTGACAAGCCAGGCGGTAATCGGCCAGCCAAAGTTTGGGATTGGTTTCGCCACTGTACTTTGTGAGGTTGACCGGCTGCCGAAACTAGGCTAGAAAATGAGCAGCGCAGATGGCTCTGCTAAAGACTCGAGGACTAGGTGGCTCAGGGGAAGGATTGCGGTCTTCCCCGCTATCGTAGCGGCCACCTCGGTGCGGATGGTAGCCCTGGGCGGGCCCCTCATTGTTGTGGCGCCATCACCTACTGACCACCTCGTGGTTGCCCTGCGCCTCACGTCAGTTGCCAAGGCAGTCGTGTAGCAAGGGGACCCTATTGATTGTCAGTGCTTGAGTGGGCTCGGGATGAACCGAGGCCTCCCTATCCTGCCGAGGCGGTGCCATGGGAAGGTCTGAGGCGCCTTCACGCCGTCGGGAGGCAGAACTCGTGGCCTGCTGCACCGTGGCGGTCTCGAGGAGATCCCGGAGCTCACCGCGGACCCGTCGCCCCTCTATGGTAGAGGGCTCGGGCATCATTTGGACTAGCATTGCCGCAGCCACAATGTTCTGGCTAGCGTGATTGAAGTTTGGGGGTTGCTCACCCCCTTTGTCGTCGTTGATGTGGTGGTGGACATCACGGGCCCTCCGCCGGGCTCCTCTGCCATCACCATGACCTTGCCGCTCCTGCTCGAGAGTGTCTCGGAGCTGCTACAGAAGGAGTCGGTCTTGTTTGACCTTGGCCTGAAGCTCACAGAGCTGCTCCGGGTCTGGGTGTCAAAGTTGTCCGAGGGCAAGGTTCTCATTCCGCGCTGCTGGTGGGACAATATGTGAAGGTGTGACATCGCCTGCTCCCTAGCGAAGCAGGGAACAGTTGCCTGCCCCCTTGTCCTCATCACCTATGCTCAGCATCTCGAGTCCAACGTGGAAGCACTCACGAGTGGGATCATAAGTGCCTTCATTGTTAGAGTCGGAGTAGCCAAAGTAGTAGTTGCTCACGGCCAGGAAATAGCGCATGGCTTTAGGGTCACGAAGTCCGGAGAAGTCCGCTCCAGCCCATGCCTCGTCCTTATCTGAGGGGTCAGCGTGGGTGTGGGTCGAAGTCGTGGTGCCAAAGTCGAGGGCAAAGCGTTGGTGGCGTCCTAAGGGCTCTGTGTGAGTAGAAGCGTAGGCGGAAGCATTAGTGGCGGCGGCATTTCTCAACCCAAAGGGGTACGGGGATGGTGCCATCGCCAGGCTTTGCTCCGCCGAAGTCGACTCCTCAGGAGGTGGTGGGGCAGAGCTTGATAACGGGGCATCGTCGTGCGCCACCGGCGTCTTTTCCTTGTCCAGGCTTAGGCTAGATAGGTCGCCAACCAGGGACCTTGTGCCAATAGCTGGGCGTGGGATACTGGTGGAGCACGACACGTCGCCCTGAGCTTGCATGGTGTTGGGGTGGTCCTGCCGTGCCGTGCTTGGCGAGCACGACGAGAGCGGCTGCTCGGGAGCCATCTGCGCCTGGGCTGCTGGGGCATGACATCGTCGATGGTCAGCGGGACTCTGGGTGACAGGAGTACCATATCGTACTCATGTCCTAGAGACATGATAATGGAGATGGGGATCCCGATCTTCCGTCAGGTGATCGTAACTATCGTTGTGGCGGAGAATGACACACCGATTTGGCTTCAGATCAAAAGATCGAACCCTGCAATCTTAGCACCATCGCTCCTCTAGTTATCAACCGAGTCATGGACCAGGTTGACCTCGCCAAGAAGGCTAATCCCTGCCTGCGCAACAAAGAACACAAGCAAGAACAAGAAAGATCGCAACCAAATTGCAGATGCATGATTAATCTCATGAGTTGGGGTCTCACAAACAGAAGAACGGCAAAACTGTTTCTTGACAGAATAATCTAAGCAAAACCCAAACCCTAATAGAGGGGCGGTGGCTGTTTATGAAGACTCTAGGGTCATGCAAGACCCCTAGATGCGCCCCTAATGGGCCCAAACTCAATACATGGTCCAACGGACACAAAAGACGGTGTCGCAGCACCTTGGCAGATTCTAGATGCTGACTTGTTTTGACGATTCCTGTTGATTCCGAATAGATTTTGATGTGAAACCACATGGATTGGCTTCCTTATCAAATTAGCTTTCCATCCATATGTGGATCATCAAAAACGGAGTCTGGATGTGTCCTGGGCGACCAGTTTAAGGTAGACTGGTCCTGGAGGCCGAGGCAGACTCGAATTCATGTTGGACTGGGCCTCCGGCTTGTGTTAGACGTCCTTGCTGGTCATCATCACCTCCTCCACGTCCTCTTAGTCCCTCTTGACCCTCTTCAATGTTCCTAAGCAAGATAACATCATTAGGTAGTAGTCTATTCTCAAAAGTATGAAAAGGATCGCTTAAGAACGAGCTCACCTATAAATTGAGTTGACGCATTCGAGCCTGGGTCATTGGACCTTGCATGACGGTTGGAGGATCAGCTGGTACATCCAAAGGAGTGATGTTCTCATCATCCTCCCCCTCTTGAATTAGAGTCGTCCTCGACTCAAGCTCATCTTCTTCTCCCAAATAAGGTTTCAAATCTGCAATGTTAAATGTGGGACTAACCCCGAACTCGGGTGGCAACTCAAGTTTGTATGCATTATCATTTATGTTCTCAATAATCTTATAAGGACCAGCTGCTCTTGGCATTAATTTAGACTTACGTAGCTCAGGAAATCTATCTTTTCTTAAATGTAACCAAACCAAATCACCCGGTTCAAGTTTAATCTCTTTTCTACCTTTACTACCAGCAATTCTATACTTTTCATTCATGCTTTCAATATTTGCTTTAGTTGTTTCATGCAACTTACGAATAAAATCAGCACACTCTCTAGCATCACTATGTATTCTCTCAGTGGTAGGTAAAGGCAAAAGATCAATAGGAGCACGGGGGTTAAAACCATACACTACCTGAAAAGGACTTACCTTGGTGGTGGAATGTTCCGCCCTATTATATGCAAACTCCACATACGGCAAACACTCTTCCCACATCTTCAAATTGCGCTTCAAAATGGCTCTCAACATGGTGGACAATGTTCGATTCACAACCTCAGTTTGCCCATCAGTTTGGGGATGACATGTTGTAGAAAACAGCAGCTTGGTCCCCAATTTATTCCACAACGTGCACCAAAAATGACTCAAGAATTTTGCATCACAATCTAAAACAATAGTAGAAGGCATACCATGCAAGTGAACAATTTCTTGAAAGAAAAGGTCAGCAATATGAACAGCATCGTCGCTCTTATGACAAGGAATAAAATGTGCCATCTTAGAAAAACGATCAACCACCACAAAAATACTATCCCTCCCCCTCTTAGTCCTTGGCAATCCCAACACAAAATCCATAGATATATCTGCCCAAGGAGTAGAAGGAACAGGAAGAGGCATATACAAACCATGTGGATTCAATCGCGACTTAGCTTTTTGACATGTGGCACACCGCGCCACGTACCGCTCTACATCACGCCTCGTCCTAGGCCAAAAGAAGTGTGTGGACAGCACCTCCTCCGTCTTCTTGGCACCAAAATGTCCCATCAATCCACCTCCATGTGCCTCCTGCAACAACAAAAGATGAACGGAACCAACTGGAATGCATAGACAGTTAGCTCTAAACAAAAACCCATCGCTGATCATAAACTTATTCCATGTGCGTCCCTCTCTACAATTAAGCAACACATCCTTAAAATCAGGATCAAGCGCATATTGTTCTTTAATGGATTGAAGACCAAAAATCCGGCAGTCAAGTTGAGACAGCAATGTATATCTTCTAGACAAAGCATCAGCAATCACATTATCCTTCCCTTTCTTGTGTTTGATAATATAAGGAAAAGACTCAATAAATTCAACCCATTTAGCATGCCTACGATTCAGATTATTTTGAGAGCAAAGATACTTAAGCGATTCATGATCAGAATGAATAACAAATTCTTTAGGCCACAAATAATGATGCCACGTCTCTAAAGAACGGACAAGTGCATACAATTCTTTATCATACGTGGAATAATTAAGAACAGGACCATGTAATTTTTCACTAAAGTAAGCAACAGGTTTACCATCTTGCATCAAAACACCACCAATGCCAAGTCCACTAGCATCACATTCTAGCTCAAAAGTCTTACCAAAATTTGGAAGTTGCAGCAATGGTGCGTGTGTAAGCTTGTCCTTCAAAGTGTCAAAGGACTCCTCATGTGCCTCTCCCCAATGAAACACCACTCCTTTCTTCGCCAACTCATGCGATGGGGCAGCAATGGTGCTGAAATCTTTGACGAAGCGGCGGTAGAATCCTGCAAGACCAAGAAAACTCCTCACCTGTGTGACGGTTTGGGGAACCGGCCAGCTCTTTATGGCTTCAATTTTCATCTCGTCCACCTCAATTCCCTGTGGAGTTACAACATAGCCAAGAAAAGAAACTTGATCCGTGCAAAAGATGCACTTCTCAAGGTTACCAAATAAACGTGCATCACGTAAGGCATTAAAAACAGCACGTAAGTGATCCATATGTTCATCAAAAGACTTGCTATAAATCAATATATCATCAAAGTAAACTACCACAAAATGACCAATAAAAACTCTTAAAACCTCATTCATTAAGCGCATGAAAGTGCTAGGTGCATTTGTCAAACCAAAAAGCATAACTAACCACTCATACAATCCGAATTTGGTTTTAAATGCAGTTTTCCATTCATCTCTAAGTTTCATTCTAATCTGGTGGTAGCCACTTCGCAAGTCAATCTTAGTGAAAATTATAGAACCACACAACTCATCAAGCATGTCGTCTAGCCTAAGAATAGGATGACAATACCAAATAGTAATATTATTGATGGCTCTACAATCAACACACATACGCCAACTTCCATCTTTCTTAGGAACCAAAAGTACAGGAACGGCACAAGGACTAAGGCTTTCACGTACATACCCGTGGTCCAAAAGGTCTTGGACTTGCCACTGAATTTCTTTAGTCTCCTTAGGATTGGTTCGATATGCAGCTCGGTTGGGCAAGGTCGCTCCCGGAATCAAATCGATTTGATGCTCTATCCCTCTCATAGGTGGCAGCCCCGGGGGTATCTCAGCTAGAAAAATGTCCTCATACTCCTACAAAAGGTTAGTGATAGCAGGAGGTACCGAGCTAACAATATCATCAAGTGAAAACATAGCTCGTTTGCATACCAAAGCATTGCAAATATCATCATCAGAAATTTCAGCAAAGTCACATTTTGTTGGAAGCATAACACCACCCTTCAATTTAATCCCCTCAGCCTTAGAAATAGATGTAGACTTATCCTTTTTAGGTGGGAAAATAGAATTAGCAACTTGCTGATTTTCAGATTAAACATCATTCAAACTAGCAGCGCGTTCTCTATCAGCTTGTACAATTTGAGCAAGGGTCAAAGGTACCAAAGTAATTTTCTTTCCTTTATGCACAAAAGTGTATTTATTACTTCTACCATGGTGTGTAGCATCATTATCATGTTCCCAAGGACGACCCAATAAAAGTGAACAAGCTTGCATAGGTACTACATCACAATCAATAGAATCAGCATAAGAACCAATGGAAAATGAAACTCTGCAAGTTTGTGTTACCTTTGCTTTACCAGAATCATTTAGCCACTGAATATGATATGGACGTGGGTGTGGGCGTGTGGTCAAGCTAAGCTTCTTGACCAAATCAGAACTCACCAAATTGTTGCAGCTACCTCCATCAATAATGACACGTGATCGACGGTCGCTGATGACAAAGAAAATCTGGAACAAGTTATGGCGTTGTAGCTTCTCAGGTTGCTGGACTTGTGAGCTGAGCACCCGCTATACAATAATGCTCCTATAAGATGCCGTGGCCTCGCCACCAAGGACTTCGCTGTCCTCCTCATCTGCATCTTGGTCTTCTTCATCCTTAATGTCAGAGGTGCTGATGTAACCATCTTCTGTAGCAATATATGCCCGCTGACTTGGGCAGTCCTTGTGCACATGGCCAATGCCATGGCAGCGGTGGCACTAAATACTCGAAGTGCGTCCCATCGATGCAACGGATGAGGAACTCTTGGTAGGCACCTGCAAAGAATTTTTACCTAAATCTGAAGGTCATGCGGGAGGTGTCTTAGGTGTAGCAAAAACTCCAGAGGCTGTTGGTCACTTGCTCGCTGGTGGAGGCGTCCGAAAAGTGGTTGGCTTGGTTAGCCCCGAAGATGGTGCCGAGCGTGGCGTGTATGTGCTTGTGTTGACCTTGCTCTTGCCCTGCTGTTCACACCCCTGCAATTCCTTTTCTGCAAGCATAGCAAACTAAAACAACTAGTTGACAGTGTTAAATTCTTTATAATCAACAATGTCCTAAATGTCACGCCTCAAACCAGAATAAAAATGACAAATGGCATCTTCGTTTCCCTCTACAACACTATAGCGCATCAATCCCTTTTGGAGCTCACCATAGTAATAATGTACAGATTTATCTCCTTGTTCTAAACGCATCAATTTCTTACGTAAGTCTCTATGATAAGAAGGAGGAACAAAACGATCACGCATAGCTACCTTAAGTTCTTCCCATGTACCAGGTAAAGCATCCTGTGCAGCTAGCCCATTCCACCAAATAATGGCAAAATCCTTAAACTCACTAGTAGCTTGTCTAACTCTATGCTGCTCAGGTACAAGGTGGGCACTAAACTTTTGTTCTACCGTCATCTCCCAATCAAGACATCCCTCAGCATCATAATGACCCAAAAAAGATGGTATTGTGAACTTAATCTTAGCATAAGGATCATTGGGCACACGGTGATTATTACCTTGACGGTGGTGGTGGTGGACACCACCCATACCTATCATGTTGCGGCAAAGACGTTGCTGTAATCTCTCTTATCGGATAGCTGCTCAACCTATGTTTCTAGCGGCATCATGCACCGTGTCTTGACCATCGGTGTTGCTGCCGGAAACGTCGTTGTTGCTCGCCACAAAGGTTTCCAACCCAGTAACCTTGTCGGTTAGCGTGGAAATTCGCTTGTCCAATCTCTCCATGCTATTGCCAATGTTGAGTTCAATGAGTGCGTCAGTGATGGCCTTCCTAATGGCCTCATTCATCCTTTTTTGGGCATCCTCTACAACAGCTTGGAGTTTCTCTTGGCTGACACACTCGCTGAAACCCTTAAGATTATTATCTGCAGTCTGTTCACCTCCTGCCATTGAAAACACAAAAACAGGAACAAACAGGTGAAAGTTATCCCTACCAAATGACTACGTGGTTGTAGTGGTGTCACTTTTCATAGCAAGTGGAAGCGTCTTACCAAGCTCTTACCAAGTTCTTACCAACGCAAGCAGTGGGCGGTACAACCGGTGGCTGGTTCGTGATACCTGTGAGGTAGTGGTACCGAGATTGCAAGGCCCTTTGTCTGTACCGATCTGAAGAATTTGTGGAGCTTGGAAGGCAAACAAAGAGTAATATGTATATCTGGCACACAAGTCAGTAACAGAAAGTAATGCTGAATTATAGTCCAAAGTACTTGTTCTCGTTGCTGGTCTAAAGTGTTGCAAGTACCAGATTGTGACAAAAGTATGGTGGATAGCAAGGTGATAGGTATGAGAAAAACAAGTATGGTGGATGGACACAGCAACACAAATAAGGAACCAGAAAGCACACGCAAACACTGCTCACTTTGGGCTTCTCTATGTGCTCCTCTAGATATTGTTCCTCTTTTGCCCCTCTCTTTTTTTCTATTTTTTGGACTGTCATTGTTTTTTTGGGAAATTTCGACTTTTTTATTTTATTTTTTTGATATTTTTCCTTTACTTAGGAGCACAAAAGCAGTAACCACAAAAAATATGAGCTCAAACAAGTGTAAGACATGGCCTATGGAATTTTTAGAAATCTGGATGAAAATCGGCAAAAAGCTTGTGACCACGAAAAGATGATCTTGTGACCACTTTTTGGCCAATCTAAAAATTCTAAACCCCAACATCATTGGGATGGACGGATCCGAAATTTTTTTCTGATCGATTTGCATATATGGAACGTCAAAAACGGAGTTCGTATGCGAAAACTGGACCAGTTTTAAGAATTGGCTCCGAATTAGAGGACAAAACGGGAACAATGTGTGCAAAATTGGTCACAACAGCCAAGATTTGATGGAAACGATGGGGGAAAACACACGAACTGGACTCTAACACGACCTAACCAGCAACAAGACCTCGACCAGGACACAAACTCAACACGACGGACTCTAAAACTGAAATATGCAAAGGCTATGGCGCGGAAGGTTCTAGGATAGGAAAAACGAGTATGGCACTGGACTATGGGACGAATACGAAACACTCAAACTAGGGAATAAAAAGTGAACCTGACGGTATACCTTAGCTCTGATTACCACTTAATGGAGACGGGGATCCCGATCTTTCGTCAGGTGATGGTAACTATCGTTGTGGTGGAGAATCACACACCGATCCGGCTTTAGATCGAAAGATCGAACCCTGCAATCTTAGCACCACCGCTCCTCTGGTTATCAATCAAGTCATGGACCAGGTTGACCTCGCCAAGAAGGCTAATCCCTGCCTACACAACGAAGAACACAAGCAAGAACAAGAAAGATCGCAACCAAATTGCAGATGTATGATTAATCTCACGAGTTGGGGTCTCACAAACCAAAGAACGACAAAACTGTTTCTTGACAGAATAATCTAAGCAAAACCCAAACCCTAATGGAGGGGTAGTGGCTGTTTATGAAGACTCTAGGGTCATGCAAGACCCCTGGACGCGCCCCTAATGGGCCCAAACTCGATACATGGTCCAACGGACCCAAAAGACGGTGTCGCAGCACCTTGGCAGATTCTGGACGCTGACTTGTTTTGACGATTACTGTTGATTCCGAACAGCTTTTGACGTGAAACCACTTGGATTTGCTTCCTTATCAAATTAGCTTTCCATCCATATGTGGATCATCGAAAACGAAGTCCGGATCCATCCTGGGCGACCAGTTTAAGGCAGACTGGTCCTGGAGGCCGAGGCAGAGTCGAATTCATGTTGGACTGAGCCTCCGGCTTGTGTTGGACGTCCTTGCTGGTCATCATCACCTCCTCCACGTCCTCTTAGTCCCTCTTGAACCTCTCCAATGTTCCTAAGCAAGATAACATCATTAGGTAGTAGTCTATTCTCAAAAGTATGAAAATGATCGCTTAAGAATGAGCTCACCTGTAAATTGAGTTAATGCATTCGAGCCCGGGTCATTGGACCTTGCATGACGGTTGGAGGATCAGCTGGTACATCCAAAGGAGTGATGTCCTCATCACATGAACTCTAGGCTCCCGAACCAGATTATTATGCCAAGACGCAGTGGTCGCACGGGGTCTGCCATCCGGAACTTGTCGGGATGACGAAGATGACACGCAGTAGAACCCCTACCTGGCGCGCCAACTGTCGGTGTTTTGGACCGGCGGGCCCTCAGCCAACTAGAAAAAATGTACTGCGTGCCCCTAATCCCGGATGGTGATGCAAAGAGACACAAGGTTTATACTGGTTCGGGCAATAGGTGCCCTACGTCCAGTCTGAGAGATCGATCTTGTATTCCTTGCACCAACATGCTCGTAGTAGGGGGTTACAAGCAGGGCGAGAGAGGGAGCTAGTCCCAAGTCTCTGTGTGGAGTGGTGTGGATTGCTTGAGATGTTGATCTCAGGCGGTGGGGAAGCGTGCGCATTATAGAGTGTCGAGCATGTGTTCGTCTACCTCGTGAACCCGTCTATGCCTGGGTGTGTGCGAGCGTGAGAGTAAGTCTGTCCTCCTATACGTGTTCGTCTATCTCATGCGCTCGGGTCCCCTAGAAATGGCTCCGATCCCTCTCTTTTATAGTTGAAGGGGGACAGGGGTGATACATGTGTTAGCTACGCGGCGTCGTGCGAATAGAGGTGGCATGTTCGAGCCCTGTAGCCTATTACTGTGGCGGCATGGTTGATGGAGTGGTCCTGCCCTTGAAGTGCTGGAGCAACACGCTGGTCACATCCGATCCTGTGCGACGTGGGAGCTCCAATGATAGCTTGACGCAGGGCCTGGCAAGCGACGTGCTGGTTGCTGTGTGTTGACCGTGTGAAGAGTCGAGGCTCAGTTGGTGCCGAGGCCGAGCCATCGGGGGGGGGGGCTCGGTGGGTGCAAATCCCAAGGTTGCCGAGACCCTAAAGTAGACTGCCGAGGCGTGGAGGGAGCAGTTGGTCCTGTACACTGATTCCGAGACTATAGTAACCCAGACTTGACTCCGCACGCCGCGTTGTTCCTGGAGCAGGGGTTAGGTAGCACAGTGCAGTGCGGGCGCCGGTCGTGGGCACAGTACCGAGCACAGTGGCCGGTAACCCCTGCCCTGTCCTATCCTGGAAGGTATGGTGCTGATGCGACTTCCCGTCTCGTCGGCTGCTCTGCCTTGTCGAGCTACCGTCCGTCTGACGTCGCGGGAGTGGTTGGTCGCATTAATTGGACGCAACGCTCTGTTGGGGAGATCGGTCGAGGCAGAGGCGATGGGGTTATTGCCGAGCCAGCTTTGAGCAAGACGGAAACTCGGCGTCTCATCCGAGGCTATACGTGCGGGCCTCGGGCGAGATAGAGAATCGGTTCCCTGGCCGAGGCCTTTCGCGTGAGGCCTCGAGTGAGGCGGAAAATCGGTGGATCGTCCGAGGCCTCTCGTGCGAGGCCCCGAGCGAGGCGAAGATTCGACAGGCCATCCGAGGCCTCTCATATGAGGCCTCTAGCGAGGCAGAGAGTAGGTGGCCTCGGACATGGCCGGGGTTTAGCCAATAGTTGTCTCTTGGCTTTGATTTCGACGGGGTCTAAGCAATTTTTTCGATTGTTGCTTAGGGGACCCCTTCTCGTGGTACCCGACATAATGTATAAAATGTTTGTGGGGCCTTAGGAGTACCTTAAACATGTTTAGAATGTCACATGGAATAACTTTGGTATTCGTGACTTGGACCCATTTGGCCTCTAAGTCATGGTTATAGTGTAGGCTTTCATTTTCAAGTTGTATGATTGACCTAAGTTGAACTATACCCTAGAGATTTTGCATGGCAGTGCACCCTTAAGAAAAGTTGTAGTACTTGACTAGGGTAATAACTTTTATTTTTGGGTCAAGACCTAATTCGATGCATAGCATGCTCAAAAACTATCCACAAGTAGCAGTAGAATTACTGTTTTTGACTTTGAAAATTTTTCTAAGTCTGGGATTGCATTATAGTTTCAAGTGCCGCACTTTGGGATGATATAACTCACGAACAATTAGGATTTAGGCCAAAGTCCTTTTAGCAATATTGTAGATCATATGTAGCTCTACAAGTTTTGTTAATAGAGCTTTTTCTAAGAACGAACGGATTTAGAGTTGGATGATCGCTAAGTTGCTTCGTCAGGCGTTGTCATCGGCTCTGATGGCCGCATCCATGCACACGTCGGTGGCCGACCGGCCACAGGCCGCACGTGTCGCATGGCGGCCGTACGTCGGCATTGGCCCGGCCGGTCGGGCCGCAGCGTGGTGAAGAGTGAGGCGACGCCGTGCTCAATCCATTCCTCGCTCTCTCGCTCTCGCTCGCCTTCCCTCTCGCCCACCAAGCAGCAGCGCCACCATCGCCATCACCACCATGAGTTTCACCACACTCGCTCGCTGCCATCGCCGCACCATTTTCCAATTGATCGTGCCAACCGCTCCGCCTTGTTCCATCGGAACGCATCGTCATTCTGCGCGAGGCCGCCATGGCCGCCGTGGCACTCGAGCTCGCCATTGCTGAGCTGGTCAATCATCTCCCTCCTCTTTCACACATCTTAGGCTGAGTGACTCTAGACCTTGTGTATGGCATGACGAAGACTTGCCTTTCGTCGCCGTCTAGCCGGAACGGTGGGAGCACCACCATGCTTCGTGCGCCACCGCCGCGGCATGCACGCGGTCGGTGCTCACCACCGCCTCACCAAAGCCCTAACCACCATAGATAGCTTTGTTAGGATTTTGCGTAGCCATAGTGCACCTCATCGGAGCACGCGATGGCTAGAGAATGCCGGCGTACCACCGCGCTACCTCCACCGTCCGCCATTGTCACCGGCGAGCTGTCTCCGGTGAACCCTAGGTCGCGTAGTCACCACATATCAACATGGCTTGATGATAGCAACACGTTGGTGTCATAGTAATTGCCGGTGATCTCACCGCCGGCGAGATAATGCTGGCCAGAGCACCTCCTCTGCTCTGGAGTCGCTGAAGTGCTTTTAAATTGTTTGCAATCTTGTAAAATACATAACTTGAGCTAGGAAAGGGATAAAATTGTGATTCCAATTTTGCTGATCTTGTGTTGACATGCTATAGCTAGGAAAAATACTAAACTTGCAGTAAACTTGATTGGAGTAAGGACTTTCTATTTATCTTTCAATAAATGGTGTTTTCTGAGGAAATTCACGAGGATAAAAATAAGTAACATATTGCCATGCAAATTTTTGTAAAGTGTTAATGGGTTTTAGGGGAGCTAAGAAAAATATAAAATCTATTGCTTGACACTTTTCAATAGGCTAAACTATTTTTGCTAAAATAAACCTAAGCAACTTGTCATTTTTGTATAGAGGGCTATACTTATCCAATTAGCATGAAAGTTGAACAGTGGACTTTTGGGGTCATACGTATGCCACTGTAATTTTCTCTAAATTTATGGAGCACTAGAAATATTTACCTCATAAATCACCTTATTATATAAAGAAATTAATAAAGGTATCTAAATACTTTAGTTTGGCATAAACATAATGTTTTCTGTAGTCCTAGCGATGCATATGATCCGCTGATAATGGTAGTTCTGCTTGAAGTTGATTGGTTATAAGCAGCTACTTAATTGTTGCTTTATAATTCCGCTAGATGGCTGCAGGAGTAGTTTCTGTTGTATTGATAAATTCATTATGATAATTGCATTTCCTGTGAAACTTGTTATTAACAAAGTTGTAGATAACTTACATATCATACTTGTGTCAAATTTTCATGGTAATAGACTAAATGGTTTGGGAGTTATAGCTGTTAGAAGTCTGCTGTCAGAATTTACTTG